>NC_092038.1:100495542-100688313 GCF_003086295.3 Arachis hypogaea
ACCATTTTGCTGTCATCCATGTTTGAGTTCACGTTTGAGGTCAAACATGAGCTCAAACGTGGCTCCTCCCAGGTAAGTTTTTGGCCAACGTTTGACCTCACGTTTGAGGCAAACGTTGGCTCAAACGTTGAGCCTCCAATGCAGCAAACAGGGGTGCTCTTCCAAGGTCTTGAGGCGCCAATGTTTGACCTCACGTTTGAGGCAAACGTTGGCACAAACGTTGCCTTCCTCCGTTGTGTTGATGCGCTAGCGTTTGACCTCACGTCTGAGGCAAACGTTGGCGCAAATGTTGAGCTAATTTACTAAGTAAATTTCATGCATGCTTCCATTGGTGTAGTTGATTAGTAATGCCAATTAATTCATTTAACGCCCTGGGTTCATCCATTGGCATTACTAATGAAATGTTTCCTGCATGCATGCTTAAATTTACTTAATAATGCATTAACGTTGCATTCATTGGCTTAATGATTGGTTCATGCATGCTTTAATAATCAGTTGGCTTTAGTTGCATTAATAATATAATATGTATGCTTCATGATTCAATTAATTAGTAATGCCGTATGCATTTCATTCATTAGCATTAGTAATTAATTGTATCATGCATGCATCCATTTACTTATAATACATTAACGTAATGCCAATTGCATTAAACTTTTCATGCATGCATGCATATGTTATTGATGCATGTGCCAAGATTTTATGGTCATGGGCCACACTTTTTCCTTCCTTAGGCCATGCTTTTCTTGTTTTTTTTTTCTTTTCTTCACCTACAAGTAATCAAAACAACCAATCAAAATATCACAAAATTTACAAAGCATAAAATTCATTTAAAAAACCAATTAATTTTAGCTTAAATCTCAGGATTTTGTGTCAATTAAAGGTGGTTGTTTGATTCAAATAAAACATGCAATTCCACTCCAAATTACTAACTTATAATGTAAGAAAGTGCATAAAACCTAACAAAATCAAAGAAAAAGACTAATAAAACTAGGCTAAGATGACTTGTCATCAACTGGCACCAAAGCTGGCGTTTAAATTCAAGGATGGCCTATGCCCATGAAAGCTTCAAGGCTCAGCCCAAACACACACAAGTGGGCCCCAGAAGTGGATTGCTGCACTATCTACTCATTTTCTGTAAACCTAGTTTACTAGTTTAGTATAAATAGCATCTTTTACTATTGTATTTGGAGTCTTTGACCTTTTTGGGAGTTCTTCGAACCCTTTTTGGAGGCTGGCCATTCGGCCATGCCTAGACCTTTTGTTCTTATGTATTTTCAACGGTGGAGTTTCTACACCTCATATATTAAGGTGAGGAGCTCTGCTGTTCCTCGAGTATTAATGCAAGTATTATTGTTTTTCTATTCAATTCACGCTTACTTCTCCTCCAAGATATACTCTTGTACTTAATTCAGTTAAGTCAGTATGAAGGGGTGACCCGTGACAATCACTCAATCTTCGTTACTCGCTTAGCCAAGATCTGCCTGCCTGACAACCACAAAGCGGTCTACATGATGTTCAACGTAGTCATTGGATGATAGCTGGAGTATATTCTCTTTGGTCTCTGACCCACGGATCTGAATCACCTCTCCTGACAATAGAGCATTTGGATCCGTGACGTTAGAACCTTCGTGGTATAAGCTAGAACCAATTGGCAGCATTCTTGATATCCGAAAAGTCTAAACCTTATCTGTGGTATTCCAAGTAGGATCTGGGATAGGATGACTGTGACGAGCTTCAAACTCGAGACTGTTGGGCGCAGTGATAGTGTGCAAAAGAATAAATGTATTCTATTCCGACACGATCGAGAACCGACAGCTGATTAGCCATGCAGGAAACCGTAGAGGACATGTTTTCACTGAGAGGACAGATGGTAGCCATTTACAACGGTGATCCACCAACATACAGCTTGCCATGGAAGGGAGTACGCATGATTGGATGAGAACAGTAGGAAAGCAGAGGTTCAGAGGCAACAAAGAATCTCCAAACACTTATCTGAAATTCTCACCAAGAAACTACATAAGTGACTTTATTTTATTTTATATTTTATTGTTCTTTTTACTATCAAACCTCATAACCATTTGAATCTGCCTGACTGAGATTTACAAGATGACCATAGCTTGCTCCAAGCCGACAATCTCCGTGGGATCGACCCTTACTCACGTAAGGTATTACTTGGACGATCCAGTGCACTTGCTGGTCAGCTATACGGAGTTGTGAAAAATGTGAATCACAATTTCGCATACTAGTGCGGCACATGATAGCCAGATTGATACCGGTCCAGAATTTCACAAAATAATTCCGTCAATAGTATAGCTCCAAATCGATAATCGATCCTCAACACAAATTTTAAAGATTAGCTGTCACGAAGTTCAACCCCAATAAAAGTAAACCGAAGTCTTCATACATTGGGTCATCTCATAAGGAATGGGAAAATATGTGCATCAACATTGGTTAGAATTTCGGGGTTGGAAGTCATGATCAAGAAATTAAACTACTAGGATTAACATGCAAGGAATCTTGAAGTGCAATAAACTAAATTAAATAACTAAGGTAAGGTATGAGCAATTTCAATCTAACAAGAGAACATATTATCTAATTCTACTCTAAAACTAAACAATTAACTATAGCAAGAATCAAGCAATTGAGATTTTGGAATTTCAAATATGAATAATAAAAGGAACTCTTGGCTAAGCATAGGAATTGTGGTCACCATCCTTGTCTAATAATCATATCTTGACAACTATGAGGAACCAAGCTCATTAAGTCTACTTCCAAAAGCTTTAAGTACGTAATATTTACTCCTAAGCTTGAAGTACGTCAAATGGCTTGGTCAGTCTCAACTCATAAGTCCTAATCCAACTACCAATTGGCTTAGTAGTGGATTAGTGTCAATGGGTATCAACTTGACCACTAAGTGTTCTCGAATCACCAAATCAATTAGACCCAATGACTCAAGTTTTCCCAATTCCCTTTGCCTAGTCCAAGAATCATGAAATACATAAATGCATTAATGGAAATCCAAGATCTACAAAGTCATAAAATGAGAAGAAAATGGGAATTAACAAGAAAATAACAAGATCTAAACAATATTATACTAGAGAATTCGAATTAAGTATTCAAAACTAGAAATCTACAAAACCCAATTCAGAATTCAACAAGGGAAGATCAAATCAAACTAGATCTAAAGAGGAATAATAGTTCTCTCTCTCTAGAAGAACATGAACCAAAAACTAGTCAAAACTCTCTATAAGTGTGTAATGAATGATCCCCCCTTTCACCCTTGGTTCCTTGGGTCTTTTCCATGCAGAATCAGCTTGAATTTGGGCCTAGAGCCCCTCAGAAATCGCCAGTCACGAGTTCTTTAATGAGGTCACGTGCTGATCGTCACGCGTATGCATCGGTCACGCGTGCGCGTCGCTGAATTTGCAGTCCACGCATACGCGTCGAGCACGCGTGCGCGTCGATGGGATTTTTGCCAATGGACGCGGATGCGCCAATCCTTGCGCGCCAAGCTTAAGGAAGGAAACACAGAACCATGCAATTTATATGATTAAGTGCGGAAAATATTGACAAAACCCCCCAAATTCTACACAAGATAAACCACAAAATTGGGGTTTATCAAACCTCCCCACACTTAAACCAAGCATGTCCTCATGCTAAAAATAAAAAGACCAAAGAATATAGGAGAAAGGGGTTTATAGAATGCAATTTTTTCCTAATTGGATGCAACTAATGCAAATGTTCCTATCTACTTGGTCAAGAATGAATCAATCCCCAAGAACATATATGAGTACATAGGGCTTAAGTGACATGCTCATCCATGAATTCTACCAAGCCAAACATCAAAATGACATGCACACAACTTGCAAGAAGAATGCTTGTGAAGGCCAGGAACAAGGAGTTGAGCGTCGAACCGTCACTGGAAGTGTATCCGCTCTATTCACTCAAATGTATAGGGTTGATCACTCAATTCTCTCCTAATCTTGCTTTCCAAGATTTGTTCTTCATCTGAAAATCAATAATTATCCAATGCATGCATACAAATATCACGAGGTCTTATTTATAGGTTGTAATGGGGCTAGGGTAAGGGTAAGGGTGTATATAGTTAAGTGAGCTTGAAACTTGAATCTTTGATTAACCTAAGCTCTCACTAAACACATATAACAACCTATATAATTCTAATACAATTCCTAGCTACCCACGATTCCCACTTTGCACATACTCATGCATCCTCTTTAATTCACATTCCATATGCATTGTTATTATTACTTTGCTTTGGGGCATTTTTGTCCCCTTTTTATTGCTTTTCTTTCCTATATATATGATTATTTTTCTTTTTCTATATATATATATATATATATATATATTTACATACATGTATATTTTTTTCTAACAATAAAGTATATACAACGTATCAATGCATATGGTTTTACATATAATCAATACATGAGTGTGTACCCAATTCTCCAAAATTTTCAACAAAAATACAAAAACACTTTTTTTTACCTCAACCAATGTCCCAAGTTTCCCATACCCAAATGATACACACCCTTACTAGCCTAAGCTAATCAAAGATCCAAATTAAAGGACATTCATTGTTTTTCACTTAGGGGTGATAATGTGCTAAAAATTAAGAACAAAAGGGATTAAATAGGCTCAAAATTGGCTAACAATGGTTGATGAAAGGTAGGCTATTTGGGTAAGTGAGCTAAATGAAATGATGGCCTCAATCATATAAATGCATGTATACATGGAATAATGGACATATAGAATCAAACAAACTAAGGATCACAATCATAGAAAGAGAATAAGACACACAAGAATGGAAATAAATGGTTATATGATGTAACCACACACTTAGGCTCAAATCTCACATGCTTGTGTTCTTTGCTCAAAAACTATGTTCCAAAATAAATTCTTCAAGCAAGTTTAACACAAAATATTTTTCGAATTGGTAGGGGCCCTAAAACACAGTTTCTTGGAAAAGAAGTCATCACCCTAATCAAGTAGATAAGAACAACTATCATGCAAAAATTATTCAAAAAAAAATCTAACCATGTAATTTATCCTAATTAACAAAGGAAAATCAAGGTTTAGGGTGTTGAAAGGGAGAGATTATTACCTACGGAGGTCGGTCGAACGACCTCCCCACACTTAAGAATTAGCACAGTTCTCTATGCCATTTGTAAGGCGCAAGGGGCGATCAGGCTCGGAACTTCCATTATCCTTTTCATGATTGCCATCTTCATTTAAGCAAATCGGCGTTGGTTCTGCCGTTCATATCGGTCCATCTTCTTATAGAGAGCTACAAGCAGTTGGTGGGACGATTGTTGTGGTGCTGATGAAGTGGTAGGGATGTCCGAGGGAATAGCTATGTCAAGGCCTGTGGTTTCTGCCGAAGGCTTGAGATATTTTTCGGTTGGGATGATGTCGCCCTTTACCGGAATCATAGCTTTCATGTCCTTAGCCTCTTGGGGGACACCAGTAGCAGCAATCAAATCTGTCACCAAGGCGGGAAATAAGAGGTTATCCTTAGCGTGGACACGACCCATGGCTTGTCGGAGGAGGAGAGCGATGTTGACCGCCCACTCAGTAAGTATGCACCAAACTAGTAGGGCAAGATTTGCGGTGATCAATGACTCATGAGTGCTTGGAAGCACGTAATGAAATAAGATCTGGGCCCATGATCGAGCCTCTATAGTGAGATGACGTGCGTCAATGCTCTTAGGTCGGCGTCTAAGGCTCCCTTGGGTCCAAAATGACTCTGGTCCGGCAATTATCTGGAGGATAGCATCCCAGTCAAAATTAAATTCAAAGTTATCACGCTGGCGTAGGGCCTCTTGGTAACCATCTACCTCATCCGCCACTGGTAAGACTTTAAGTAACCCTTGAATAGCTTTTTCTGAGACTGGGACTTGGTTCCGGTGCACAAAAATAGTCTGAAGAGAAGGAGAGTGGCAATTGGAGTAGAACTCCACCACCCAAGAGAGGTTGACCTCTTGTGGTTTCCGCATTAGGAATCCCCATTATCGTCGCTCAATGGAGGGCAAGATACACTGAACAAGATGCTTCGGAGGAATGAGGAGGTGTTCATGATGATAAGTTCTCTCAACCACAGCGGGGAGCATAAGTTCACAATAACGGTTGGGAAACCTTGTATGGTCATTTGCAGGGTTGCCCTTCTCATCCTCATCAATATTAATGATGCCCTTTGTCCTCTTTGGAAGGGGCTTGACCGTTGGTGTAGGGAGCGCCTTGGCGGTTGTCCTTCGAGGTGCCCTTTTGGTAGGGGCTTGGTCGAAACTTTTCCCTTGTTCTTCCTGATGACCATCCTGAAAAGGGAAGGAAAAGAGAATACATTAAACTCAATGAAACAACATTACATAATGACATGCAAGTGATCGCCAATGCCATAAGGGAGTAAAGAGCCTTGAAGACATGACAACTGCAACATGTAAGCAAGACACAATGCGAAAATTGGGGCAAATCACTAGCATGAGACGCAAGAGTGGGAAATGCATGCAACTAAGGCATGAGAAGAATAAACTCAAGTAACAATAACAACATAAAGTGACATATGCAAGAAAGATAATAAGCACAAGAAAGTCAATTTCCTAATCCAACTCCAAGAAAATAAAGCATGCAAAAAGGGTAAAGTGGAGTTAGAGAGGGTTGAAACACAATTCTTGCAATATGACATAAGGAAGCAAGTCATGGGTATGAGCATATGAATGATAAAGATAAAGTGCAATAAGCTCAAATCACAATAAGAAGGTAAGTGTGTTGAGAAAAGAGCACCAAATGGAAAGCATAGTGTCAAAATTGACTAAAAATGTGATAGGTGCATTTCAACAAACACTTAGTGTGCAACATTAAAACAATAAGCAAATTGAATAAATTCAAAAATGCAATACCCCAAAACGAAGTACCCAACAACAAAACAACATCACATGATCATAAAGGATTCAAAAGAGAACAAAATAACCCATCAAAGCAAGAGCTAACTCAAAATTCAACACCCATGAAAAATTAGAAAAAGAAGAAAGAAAGCAAATAAACAAGAACAAATAAATAAAGTGCAACTAAAAAGAAATAAAAGAGAGTAAATGAATGCAACTAAGAAGAAAAGAAATGAAACAAGAACAAAAGAGAAGGAGGGAGAATTTCACCTTGGAAGGAGAAGGAGAAGGTAAGGTGAGGTGCAAGTGAGAGAAGGATAAGAGAGGAGAGAGAAAGAGGGACCGCCGAAAGTGGCGGTCGCCGGTGGTTGAAGTCACCGGTGGTAGTGGACGGAGTCAAGGTGGTAGGAGGAGAGGGAAGAAAGATGGAGGATGGAAGATGGAAAAGAAGAAGAAGAGTGAAAATAGAAATGAAATAGGGTGCGTTGCACTACTAGTTGCGTCGGCCAATTGATGCGTGCGTGTCGTCCACGCGTGCGCGTGGGAGGGAGAAATAGCAACGACGCATGCGTGTTGCCCCACGCGTACGCGTGGGTAGAAGTTGTGCTCCCAACACAAAGTTGGCACAAAGTTGGCACAAAGCAGGGCAATCGACGCGTGCGCGTCGCCCACGCGTGCGCGTGGGTGGAAGAATTAGCAACGACGCGTGCGCGTCGACCCACGCATATGTGTGGGTAGCAATTATGCCACCAGCACAAAACTCACTGATGAGCGGATAATTTATACGCTTTTTGGCATTATTTTTAGGTAGTTTTTAGTAGGATCTAGCTACTTTTAGGGATGTTTTCATTAGTTTTTATGCTAGATTCACATTTCTGGACTTTACTATGAGTTTGTGTGTTTTTCTGTGATTTCAAGTATTTTCTGGCTGAAATTGAGGGACTTGAGCAAAAATCTGATAGGAGACTGACAAAGGACTGCTGATGCTATTAGATTCTGACCTCCCTGTACTCGAAATGGATTTTCTGGAGCTACAGAACTTTAAATGGCACACTCTCAATGGCGTTGGAAATTAGACATCCAGAGCTTTCCAGCAATATATAATGGTCCATACTTTGTTCGAGATTAAATGACGCAAACTGGCGCTCAACGCCAGTTCCATGTTGCATTCTGGAGTCAAACGGCAGAAACACGTCACAAACCAGAGTTAAATGCAAAAAGCACGTTACAACTTGGCGTTTAACTCCAAGAGAAGCCTCTGCACGTGTAAAGCTCAAGCTCAGCCCAAGCACACAATAAGTGAGCCCCGGAAGTGGATTTCTGCATCAATTACTTATTTCTGTAAACCCTAGTAGCTAGTTTAGTATAAATAGAACTTTTTACTATTGTATTAGACATCTTGGTTTCGTCTTTATCTTAGCATCCATCTTTGGATGTTTGGTTCTTAGAATTTGGGGGCTGGCCATTCGGCCATGCCTGAACCTTGATCACTTATGTATTTTCAACGGTGGAGTTTCTACACACCATAGATTAAGGTGTGGAGCTCTGCTGCACCTCGAGTTTTAATGCAAAGTACTACAGTTTTCTATTCAATTTATGCTTATTCTTATTCTAAGATATTCGTTGCACTTCAACATGATGGATGTGATGATCCGTGACACTCATCATCATTCTCACCTATGAACGCGTGATTGACAACCACTTCCGTTCTACCTTAGAACAAGCGAGTATCTCTTGGATTCCCTAACCAGAATCTTCGTCGTATAAGCTAGAACCCTTTGGCGGCCACTCTTGAGAATCCGGAAGGTCTAAACCTTGTATGTGGTATTCCGAGCAGGATTCAAGGATCGAATGACTGTGACGAGCTTCAAACTCGCGATTGTTGGGCGTGATGACAAACGCAAAAGAATTAATGGATTCTATTCCGACATGATCGAGAACCGACAGATGATTAGCTGTGATGTGACAGAGCATTTGGACCATTTTCACTGAGAGGATAGGATGTAGCCATTGACAACGGTGATGCCCTACATACAGCTTGCCATAGAAAGGAGTAAGAATGATTGGATGAAAGCAGTAGGAGAGCAGAGATTCAGAAGGGACAAGCATCTCCATACACTTATCTGAAATTCTCACCAATGATTTACATAAGTATTTCTATCTTTACTTTATGCTTTATTTATTATAAATTTCGAAAACCATTATAACCATTTGAATCCGCCTAACTGAGATTTACAAGATGACCATAGCTTGCTTCATACCAACAATCTCCGTGGGATCGACCCTTACTCACGTAAAGTATTACTTGGACGACCCAGTGCATTTGCTGGTTAGTTGTGCAGAGTTGTGACAAAATGTGATTCACGTTTGAGAGCACCAAGTCTATTGGCGCCATTGTTGATGATCACAAATTCGTGCACCAAGTTTTTGGCGCCGTTGCCGGGGATTGTTCGAGTTTGGACAACTGACGGTTCATCTTGTTGCTCAGATTAGGTAATTTTCTTTTCAAAAAGTTTTAAAAAATCTTTCAAAATTTTTTTTCTCTTTTTCGTTTTCCTAAAGATTATTTTCGAAAAAAATAAAAAATAAAATAAAATACAAAAAATTCATAAAATCATAAAAATAAAAAATATTTTGTGTTCCTTGTTTGAGTCTTGAGTCAATTTTTAAGTTTGGTGTCAATTGCACGTTTTAAAAAGTGTGCATTTTTCGAAAATTCATACATGTGCATTTTTCGAAAAGTGTTCTTCATATTTTCTTGTTTTGTGTTTTTTTTTTTGTTGTTTTTCATATGCATTTTTGCATTCATAGTGTCTAAGCATTGAAAATTTCTAAGTTTGGTGTCTTGCATGTTTTTCTTTTCTTGAAAATTTTCAAAAAAAATAAATCTTGATATTCATCTTGATCTTCAAAGTGTTCTTGGTGTTCATCTTGACATTCATAGTATTTTTGCATGCATCATATGTTTTGATCCAAAATTTTCATGTTTTGGGTCATTTTTATGTTTTTCCCTCTTATCATTCAAAATTCAAAAATAAAAATATCTTTTCCTTTTTCTCTCATAAATTTCGAAAATTTGAGTTGACTTAGTCAAAAATTTTTAAAACTTAGCTATTTCTTATAAGTCAAGTCAAATTTTCAAATTTAAAAATCTTATCTTTCTAAATCTTTTTCAAAAATTAAATCTTTTTCATTTTTCTTCTTATTTTTTGAAAATTCTTAAAATTTAATTCCAAAATCTTTTTCCTATCTTTATTTCAAAATTTCAAAAAACTTTACTAACAATTAATGTGATTGATTCAAAAATTTGAAGTTTGTTACTTTCTTGTTAAGAAAGGTTCAATCTTTAAATTCTAAAATCATATCTTTTAGTTTCTTGTTAGTCAAGTAATCAATTTAATTTTAAAAATTAAATCTTTTTCAATTATATCTTTTCAATCATATCTTTTTAAATAATATCTTTTTCAAAAAAAAATTTTTTTGATTTAAAAAATATCTTTTCTAACTTCCTATCTTTTCAAAATTGATTTTAAAATCTTTTTCAACTAACTAATTGACTTTTAGTTTATTTCTTATCTTTTTCAAAACCGACTAACTACTTTTCCCTCTCTAATTTTCGAAAACTCCTCACCCCTTTTTCAAAATTCTTTTTAATTAACTAATTGTTTCAAATTCTAATTTTAATTTTATTTATTCTCTTAATTTTCGAAAATCACCAACTCTTTTTCAAAATTAATTTTCGAAAATTCTATCTCTCATCTTCTTCTATTTATTTATTTATTTACTAACACTTCTCTTCATCTCAAGAATTCGAACCTACTCCTCCCCCTTGTGTTTGGATTCTTACCTTTTCCTTCTTCTATTCTTTTCTTCTTCTACTAACATAAATGAATCTCTCTACTGTGGTAAAGAGGATCCCTATTATTATTTTCTGTTCCCTTCTTTTTCATATGAGTAGGAGTAAGGACAAGAATATTCTTGTTGAAGCAGATCCTGAACCTGAAAGGACTCTGAAGAGGAAACTAAGAGAAGCTAAATTACAACAATCCAGAGACAACCTTATAGAAATTTTTAAAAAAGAAGAGGAGATGGCAGCCGAAAATAATAATGCAAGGAGGATGCTTGGTGATTATACTACACCTACTTCCAAGTTTGATGGAAGAAGCATCTCAATCCCTATCATTGGAGCAAATAATTTTGAGCTGAAACCTCAACTAGTTGCTCTAATGCAACAGAACTGCAAGTTCCATGGACTTCCATCAGAAGATTCCTACCAGTTTTTAATTGAGTTCTTGCAGATCTGTGAGACTGTTAAGACTAATGGAGTAGATCCTGAAGTCTACAGGCTCATGCTTTTCCCTTTTGCTGTAAGAGACAGGGCTAGAACATGGTTGGACTCACAACCTAAAGATAGCCTGGACTCATGGGATAAGCTGGTCGCGGCCTTCTTGGCTAAGTTCTTTCCTTTTCAAAAGCTGAGCAAGCTCAGAGTGGATGTTCAGACCTTCAAACAAAAAGATGGTGAATCCCTCTATGAAGCTTGGGAAAGATACAAGCAGATGACCAAAAGGTGTCCTTCTGACATGCTTTCAGAGTGGACCATTTTGGATATATTCTATTATGGTCTATCTGAGTTCTCTAAGATGTCACTGAACCATTCTGTAGGTGGATCCATTCACCTAAAGAAAACGCCTGCAGAAGCTCAAGAACTTATTGACATGGTTGCAAATAACCAGTTCATGTACACTTCTGAGAGGAATTTTGTGAATAGTGGGATGCCTCAGAGGAAGGGAGTTCTTGAAATAGATGCTCTGAATGCCATATTGGCTCAGAATAAAATGTTGACTCAGCAAGTCAACATGATTTCTCAAAGTCTGAATGGATGGCAAAATGCATCCAACAGTACTAAAGAGGCATCTTCTGAAGAAGAAGCCTATGATCCTAAGAACCCTGCAATGGCAGAGGTAAATTACATGGGTGAACCTTATGGAAACACCTACAATTCATCATGGAGAAATCATCCAAATTTCTCATGGAAGGATCAACAAAAGCCTCAACAAGGCTTTAATAATGGTGGAAGAAATAGGTTCAGCAATAGCAAGACTTTTCCATCATCTTCTCAGCAACGGACAGAGGATTCTGAGCAGAGCACCTCTAACTTAGCAAACATAGTCTCTGATTTGTCTAAGGCCATTTTAAGTTTCATGAGTGAAACAAGGTCCTCCATCAGAAATTTGGAGGCACAAGTGGGCCAGCTGAGTAAGAAAGTCACTGAAACTCCTCCTAGTACTCTCCCAAGTAATACTGAAGAGAATCCAAAAAGAGAGTGCAAGGCCATTGATAAACCACTATTTTATGGTTTATCTTGTGCTTAATTGAGTGGATTTTATCAACTCTTTACCCACTTATTCATACTATTTGCGTGTTTTACAATTCCTTCCCAGAATTTGTTCTATGATTGAAAACATGCTTCTTTGGCTTTTATTTTCTTTTATTTAATCCTCTCTTATTACCATTAGATGCCTTGATATGTGTGTTAAGTGATTTCAGGAATTATAGGACAAGAATGGCTTAGAGGATGGAAAGGAAGCATGCAAAACGGGAAGGAATACAAGAAGTTGAAGAAACTGCAAAGCTATGAGCCTGACCCTCTCACACTAAAACGACTATAACTTGAGTTACAGAGATCCAAATGATGCGGTTCCACTTGCGTTAGAAAGCTAACGTCCGGGGCTTCGATTTGATATATAATTTAATATAGTGGCCATACAGATAGGTGATGCGAATGCGTCATCCACGCAGACACATCGCATCTGCGAAAATCAGCGTGGCAGATTTCGCAAACAGCGAATCCTGGGCTATTTCCAGCCCAGTTTCAAGCCCAAAATATACAGATTAAAGGCTGCAAAGTGGAGGAATGAAGGGGACACTGGACACTTCAGATTAGACTCATAATTCACTTTTTAGGATTTAGATGCAGTTTTTAGAGAGAGAGGTTCTTTCCTCTCTCTTAGGATTTAGGATTAGGATTTTTAGAAATTAGGAATATTTCATCTTCATCTTAGGTTCAATGTTCTTTTTATTTATTTTCTCTTTTATTTTTATTTACTCTGATGCTTTCATTTGTATCTGAATTGTGTTGTCCAATTGGCTTATGAACTTTCCATGTTAGGATTGATTTTCTTATTTAATATACATTACTGAGATGTTTTCAGATAAATGATTTTAATTTAGATTTTCTACCTTTTGCCTTTGGTTGATTAATTGGTGACTCTTGAGTTATCAAACTCATTGTTGATTGAAAATTGGAATTCTTCAAGAATTGATTCGAGATTCAATAACTCTAACTTTTCCCAAGGAAAGAATGGGACTTGAGGATTCGAATTAATTCATCCACTTAACTTACCTTCATAGTTAGAGGTTAACAAAGTGGGAGAAAAATCTAATTCTCATCACAATTGATAAGGATAACTAGGATAGGACTTCCAGTTCTTATATCTTGCCAAAAGATTTTATTATTGTTAATTTATTTTACTTGTCATTTAAATATACCTATGCCTATTGCTCAAACTTCAAAACCCCGATTTACAATCTTCATAACCAATAATAAGAACATACCTCTGTGCAATTCCTTGAGAAGACGATCCGAGGTTTAAATACTTCGGTTATTAATTTATTTAGGGGTTTGTTACTTGTGACAACCAAAACGTTTGTAAGAAAGGACTTTTGTTGGTTTAAGAGCTATACTTGCAACGAGTACTTAATTGTAAAGATTCTTAGACCATGCAAAAATCCTCTCTTCAAAATAGTGCCGTTGCCAGGGAATTGCAAACGTGTGCCTTATTATTGGTTATTGTAAATATTTTTCAAAAAAAAATATTTTTCTTTTACTTGTTTATTAGCTTCTTCTTTTTCCCCATTTATTTCTGATAGCTATTATGAATTCTCACCCCTCTCGCTTTGAGTTTGGTTCTAATTTTGTTGCAAGGAATGAAAGCTATAACAGGACTATGCATCAAGGTCTAAGCAATCATAGATGGACGGAGCCAAGAGGATCTGATCAACCCTTTAGGCAACAACACCCTCCTAGATATCACAGACAAAGACCATCCTACAATGCATACCAAGCTGATAGATATGGTGGACCGCCTAGTAGCTACCAATAAGCTCCACTGTATGCTCAGAGACCATCCTCACAATATAACTTTGAACCACCACACTCACAAGCCCCTTTCCACCATTCACCTCCATATGACCCCAATACCTATTCACCACAGCAACCACCATATAAACCATACCCAGAACCACCACCTCAATATACACCATCTCCATATCCTTATCAAGAGGAACCACTTCCATGTTATGAACCTTCTCTCCCAACAAATGAACACTCCTATCCACCCCAAACCTCCATGGAAAGCAAACTTGCCTCTATCACTAGTCTCGCCTCTACTCTTCAAGCACTTATATCCTGCTTGGGCCAATCCTCTACACCCAATATTCAACCCTCAAGCTCCACTCAACCACATAATGATCCACCCATCCCATCACCACCATCCATGGAAGAGCACCAACATCCATCAATCCAAGAGCAACATGATCCCACTGATACTATTCACATGGAACGAGAGGAAGGGATCATCTTCACGAATCCATACTTCATAAGGAGCTAGAGGAGGCACTAAAGGTGAAGGTAGTAGACACCCTTGAAGTTGACAGCGCGGTTGAAGAACTAGTGAAAGAAGACAACAAGGAGGATTTTGTGCTTAAAGGTGAAGAAATAGTTGAAAAGAAAATCATCGAGGACGAATACGATTGCATACTTAAATACCTGGATCAAGAAAGAAATCGATTAACTTTTCGACGTTCGGACATTCAAAGAACCCCCATGGTTTCATGTGGGAAATTTACTGAAGAATGTAGCAGGAAGGAGAAATTGGGCACTCCAGTGGATAGTGAGCAGCACGATTTGATATTGGGACAAGTGGAGGAAGCCAAAATTATTGAAGAAGAAGAGGAGGCAGTGGTTGAAGACTTAGGAGATGCTGAACCTCCATGGGAAAGTCAAGTTATAGAGCACCCTTCAAAGATGTTTGAAGCTGATGTTGAGGAGGGTGTACAACCTCCAAAGCATATCATAGTTGAAGACTTTGAAGGAGACGATCAAGAGATGGTTTCAATCATTGATGAATTTTTATCTACATTTGAATCCTCTTCCATTGGACTTGATATGGAGTTTAAAGAAGATGAAACACAATATCCCATGCCCTTGGTGAACAATGAAGAAGAGATTAAATTGGAAGAAATCCACCAAGAGGAAGAGGTTAATATTGAAGAAGATTGCAAAGAGGTGGAAGTTGTCAGAGGAGAGCACAAGGGAGTAGAGCTTCCACGTTCATTCCAAACACCTCCCCCTAAGTTGCCATCATCCTTCACAACATTCAAGTGGGTAAAATTCATATCCCTTAGCTTCCTAATTCCACTTGAATATGGGCTACTGGAGATGGATGGTCAACTTAGAGCTCTTTGTGGCATTAAGAGCAAGAGGAAGATGATCAGTGGCAAGAATTGTCCTGCAAAGTTCATTATGGTTGGAAGCTCAAAGTTTAAACACAAAGGTTGGTATAGAACTCAGCTGAATGGGTCTAGGAAGCTGTTTGGTTACTTCAGTGAGAATTCTAAAGCTGAACCACCGGATGGAATCATGATAATCAACTTGAAGACGGGTGCAGAAACAAGATTTGGGATCCCGGAGGATATTGGAATTACAAACATTGGTAGAGATTCTTGGATCAGTACAAGCATAAGCCACCATGACAAGGAGCTCACCAATTGTCCAACTTAAGGACTTTAACTAAAAGTGCTAGGTGGGAGACAAGCCACCATGGTATGATCGTCCCTTTTCAGTTCTAATTCTAGTATGTTTTGTTTGTTTTTGAAATTTTATTGAACCTGAAATCATGCATAGCATTCATATTAAGCATTGCATTCTGCATATTGCATAAAAAAATGACACGCGACACGACCGCATCAGCGACGCGTCCGCGTCACAAGGAGAGGGGAGAAAATAAAAACAAATAGAGAGTCACGCTGGAGTGTGGCTGGAGGCGTGGCACAAATCGACCCATGCGACCGCGTCGCCGACGCGTCCGCGTCACATGGGAATAATGGCCTCCCACGCGACCACGTGACCCACGCGGCCACGTGCCCTGATTTTCGACGTAAAAAGGGTGCACAACAAATTATTGTGCGAGAGTGGTGCTGGATTGGTGCTGAACGCACAATTCTACCCACGCGGACGCATGGCTCACGCGTCTGCGTCATTCCCTTCTAAAGCCCACTCACGCGATCGCATGCCCCACGCGATCGCGTCACCCAAAATTTGGCAACATAAGATTTTGAACAGAGAGTTGTGCGAGTGCGAGGCTGCCCTCACGCCAGTAGCATCAAACGTGTCACGCGACTGCGTGACCGACGCGACCGCGTCGATTAACTTAAAGCGCAAGTCATGCGACCGCGTGCCCCACACGTCCGCGTCGCTTGTGCCGCACAGCTTTTCCTAATTTGCCAATTATCTTATCTTTTCTTCCCAATCCTAATTATTCCCTCCCTCCTTTCTTACTTACTTCTTTCCCTTCTCATTCTTCTTATCTTTCATTTTATTTGCATATTTCATTCATTGCATTTTAATTTAGTGCATATTTTTCTTTTCTTTTCTAAATTTATTATTTTTCCTTTGGTGTTGATTCTCTTATTTAACTGTTGCCTCTTTTCTGGTATAATTTTTAGTGACTTGTTTTCCAATGTGGGTGATACTATTTTTCTGTCAATGCCAATCGTTTATGATACCTGTATTCCTTTTGCATTGACATGAACTTACATTGTCTTTCATTACCCACTCTCTTCCCCATTGTTGTACATTTTGTACCACTGGCATGCCATGGCTTCTATTGTTTTCTCACGTACATGTTGAAGCTTCCATGTAAATGAGACCTTTATCATTTGGCATTAACCCATCCATACTTTATTTATTTTCTTATCTTTATTTCTGGGTTACTTTTTCTTCTTTTTCCTCTTCTTTCAGGATGGCCACCGAGGAAAGGAAAAAGTGAAACTTCTAAAAGGGGAGACAAACAAATCCATCTGCCCAATCTTTGGAGAAAAGCGTCAGTTGGAGAAACCCATCCACTTGCACATCTCAGCATGCACCGAGGACGGTGCAATCTTTAAGTGTGGGGAGGTCGATACTGATCTCCATGGATTAGCTATTTTCTTCTTTTCAACACCATTGTTTTATTTTCTTTATTTGTTCATTATTGCATTTGCATGTTTAATTGTATGTTTGTTTGATTTTATGCATTTAGCTACTGCTTGGTTAAAATAATAAGTTTCTTTTTAAGATCCTATTTTTGAAAAATTTCGCTAATTTAAATTGAAAATTTTTCTATTAAATTTGTTTGAAGTTGTGTTTGGAACATGGTTTTTGAGCCAAAGAACACACAACCTGTGAGATTTTGAGCTTATTTATATGGTTACATTATTTAACCATAAATTTTTATTCTTGTGTGTTTACTTCTCTATGATTGCAATCTTTCCTTTGTTCCATTCTATATGTCCAATATTTAATATATTTACATGCTTGCATATGATTGAGGCCATTGTTTGATTCTAGCTCACTTATCCTAAAATTAGCCTACCTTTTACATCACCCTTGTTAGCCCCCTTGAGCCTTTAATTCCCTCTTATTCTATAAACCACAACACTAGCCTTAAGCAGAAAAACAAATTTAAAATCCCAAATTGAATCCTTGGTTAGCTTAAGATAAAAATTGTGTAATTGTTTAAGTGTGAAAAACCTATTGGGAACATGGATGATAAAAACAAAGGGTGGGAAGTTGAAAAGAATGAAATAATTCAAAATAAAATTTTTGGGAAGCATGCTCATGTGAAATCAAAATAATTGAATTATCATGTGCATTAAAAAATATAATTCAGTATTTGAATAAAGGGGATACAAAATAATTCCCCAAATGCAAAATAAAGCAATGCACATGGGACAAAATTAAAACTAATGCATGAGCATGTAACATTAAAAGTGGGAAAAATATGGGAGAATAGGTAAAGAAGCTTTGCTTTACAAAGTATGTATGTTAGGTGAGATCTTAGACTAATCAAGGATTCACTTAATTAGCTCACTTAACCTTATATATATATATATATATATATATATATATATATATATATATATATATATATATATATATATATATATATATCCCTACCTTTACCTCAGCCCCATTACAACCCTGAAAAGACCTCATGATGTTTGCATTAGTATACTAAATATTTGTTGATTGGTTAGATGAAGAACAAAGTTTTAGAAAGCATGATTAGAGAAGAGTAGAGTGATTGACTCTAGACACTTGAGAGATTAGAGTGATATACACTTTCTGTGATGATTCAATGCTTGATTCTATGTTCCCTGTTTTCATGAGCTATCTTCTTACAAGTTTACTTGTCTTTATTTTATATGATTTGAATTAGTGAAATCTGATTTATGTTTGTCTTGGAGAACTTATTTATTTTTAACCAAGTAGGTAGAAACATTTTTTCATGTAGTTGCATTCATATAGATAGGTTGCATTTCATACATCCTACCATTCCTCTCATCTTTATAGTTTCTCTTGAGCTTAGCATGAGGACATGCTATTGTTTAAGTGTGGGGAGGTTGATAAACCACTATTTTATGGTTTATCTTGTGCTTAATTGAGTGAATTTTATCAACTCTTTACCCACTTATTCATACTATTTGCATGTTTTACAATTCCTTCCCAGAATTTGTTCTATGATTGAAAACATGCTTCTTTGGCTTTTATTTTCTTTTATTTGATCCTCTCTTATTACCATTAGATGCCTTGATATGTGTGTTAAGTGATTTCAGGGATTACAGGGCAAGAATGGCTTAGAGGATGGAAAGGAAGCATGTAAAAGTGGAAGGAATACAAGAAGTTGAAGAAACTGGAAAGCTGTCAGCCTGACCCTCTTGCACTAAAACGACCATAACTTGAGCTACAGAGGTCCAAATGATGCAGTTCTACTTGCGTTGGAAATCTAACATCCGGGGCTTCGATTTAATATATAATTTGCCATAGTGGCCGTACAGATAGGTGACGCAAACGCATCATCTACGTGGATGCGTCGCATCTGCGAAAATCAGCGTGCCAGACTTCGCAAACAGCGAATCCTGGGCTATTTCCAGCCCAGTTTCAAGCCCAGAAAACACAGATTAAAGGCTGCAAAGTGGAGGAATGAAGGGGATACTTCAGATTAGACTCATAATTCACTTTTTAGGATTTAGATGTAGTTTTTAGAGAGAGAGGTTCTCTCCTCTCTCTTAGGATTTAGGATTAGGATTTTTAGAAATTAGGAATATTTCATCTTCATCTCAGGTTCAATGTTCTTTTTATTTATTTTCTCTTTTATTTTTATTTACTCTGATGCTTTCATTTGTATCTGAATTGTGTTGTCCAATTGGCTTATGAACTTTTCATGTTAGGATTGATTTTCTTATTTAATATACATTACTGAGATGTTTTCAGATAAATGATTTTAATTTAGATTTTCTACCTTTTGCCTTTGGTTGATTAATTGGTGACTCTTGAGTTATCAAACTCATTGTTGATTGAAAATTGGAATTCTTCAAGAATTGATTCGAGATCCAATAACTCTAACTTTTCCCAAGGAAAGACTGGGACTTGAGGATTCGAATTAATTCATCCACTTAACTTACCTTCATAGTTAGAGGTTAACAAAGTGGGAGAAAAATCCAATTCTCATCACAATTGATAAGGATAACTAGGATAGGACTTCCAGTTCTTATACCTTGCCAAGAGATTTTATTATTGTTAATTTATTTTACTTGTCATTTAAATATACCTATGCCCATTGCTCAAACTTCAAAACCCCGATTTACTATCTTCATAACCAATAATAAGAACATACCTCCCTGCAATTCCTTGAGAAGATGACCCGAGGTTTAAATACTTTGGTTATCAATTTATTTAGGGGTTTGTTACTTGTGACAACCAAAACGTTTGTAAGAAAGGACTTTTGTTGGTTTAAGAGCTATACTTGCAACGAGAACTTAATTATAAAGATTCTTAGACCACGCAAAAATCCTCTCTTCAGCCATTGACATAATCAACATGGCCGAACTTAGAGAGGAAGGAGAGATTGTGAATCCCAATGAGGAAGACCTCATGGGATGTCTCTCAAGTAAGAAGGAGTTCCCTATTGAGGACCCAAAGGAATCTGAAGGTCATATAGAGACCATAGAGATCCCATTAAACCTCCTTCTGCCATTCATGAGCTCTGAAGACTATTCTTCCTCTGAAGAGGATGAAGATGTAACTGGAGAGCAAGTTGCTCAATATCTAGGAGCCATCATGAAGCTGAATGCCAAGTTGTTTGGTAATGAGACTTGGGAAGGTGAACCTCCCTTGCTCATTAGTGAACTAGATACATGGGTTCAGCAAATGTTACCTCAAAAGAAACAAGATGCTGGTAAATTCTTAATACCCTGTACCATAGGCACCATGACCTTTGAGAAGGCTCTGTGTGACCTAAGGTCAGGCATAAATCTTATGCCATTCTCTGTAATAGAGAAGCTGGGGATCATTGAGGTGCAGCCTGCCACATTCTCATTAGAGATGGCAGACAAATCACAAAGATAAGCTTATAGATTAGTAGAGGACGTGTTAGTGAATGTTAAAGGCCTTTACATCCCTACTGATTTCATAATCTTAGAGACTAGGAAAAAGGAGGATGAATGCATCATCCTTGGAAGACTCTTCCTAGCCACAGCAGGACCTGTGATTGATGTTGACAGAGGAGAGCTAGTCCTTCAATTGAATGGGGACTACCTTGTGTTTAAAGCCCAAGGCTATCCTTCTATAATAATGGAGAGGAATCATGAAAAGCTTCTCTCAGTACAGAGTCAAACAAAGCCCCCACAATCAAACTCTAAGTTTGGTGTTGAATCCCCACATCCAAACTCTAAGTTTGGTGTTGGGAGTCTACAACATTGACCTGATCACCTGTGAGGCTCCATGAGAGCCTACTGTCAAGCTATTGACATGAAATAAGCGCTTATTGGGAGGCAACCCAATTTTTATTTATCTAATTTTATTTTTTATTTTATTGTTCTTTTATGTTTTATTAGGATCATGATCATGTGGAGCCACAAAACAAATACAAAAATTAAAAATAGAATAAAAAATAGCAGAAGAAACAGCACACCCTGGAGGAAGGGCTTACTGGCATTTAAACGCCAGTAAGGAGCATCTGGCTGGCGTTCAACGCCAGAATAGAGCATGGATCTGGCATTGAATGCTAGAAACAAGCAACAGTTTGGCGTTTAAACACCAGGATTACACCTTGAGGAGAATTGGCATTCAACGCCAGAAACATGCTACAGACTGGCATTGAACGCCCAAAACAAGCATAGAGCTGGCGTTTAACGCCAGAAACAAGCATCAATCTAGCGTTAAATGCCAAGATTGCATAGAGATGGCGTTTTACACGCCTAATTGGTGCAGGGATGTTAAATCCTTGACACCTTAGGATCTGTGGACCCCACAGGATCCCCACCTACCTCAACTCACCCTCTCTCTCTTTTTCACACAATCCAATAAACATTCTTCCCTAAACCCTTCACCAATCACCTCA
This sequence comes from Arachis hypogaea, assembly GCF_003086295.3. Classification (NCBI taxonomy): domain Eukaryota; kingdom Viridiplantae; phylum Streptophyta; class Magnoliopsida; order Fabales; family Fabaceae; genus Arachis; species Arachis hypogaea. The sequence continues at coordinate 100,517,168 of NC_092038.1, forward strand.
ATCTCTCTTCCCCATCACCTCTTCACCACTCACATCCATCCACTCTTCCCCATTAATCCCACCTACCTTCAAAATTCAAAATCTCTTTCCCACCCAAACCCACCCTAAATGGCCGAACCAACTCCCTCTCCCTCCACTATATAAACCCCTCCATCCTTCTTTATTTTCACATAACACAACCCTCTCTTCTCCCCCTTGGCCGAATACACATCCCTCTCCCTCTCCTCCATATTTTTTCTTCTTCTTCTATTCTTTCTTCTTTTGCTCGAGGGCGAGCAATATTCTAAGTTTGGTGTGGTAAAAGCATAGCTTTTTATTTTTCCATAACCATTTATGGCACCTAAGGCTGGAGAAACCTCTAGAAAAGGGAAAGGGAAGACAAAAGCTTCCACCTCTGAGTCATGGGAGATGGAGAGATTCATCTCAAAAGCCCATCAAGACCACTTCTATGAAGTTGTGGCCAAGAAGAAGGTGATCCCCGAGGTTCCTTTCAAGCTCAAGAAAAATGAGTATCCAAAGATCCGACATGAGGTCCAAAGAAGAGGTTGGGAAGTTCTGACCAACTCCATTCAACAAGTCAGAATCTTAATGGTTCAAGAGTTATATGCCAATGCATGGATCACTAGGAACCATGATCAAAGTATGAACCCGAACCCAAAGAATTATCTTATAATGGTTCGGGGGAAATGCTTAGATTTCAGTCCAGAGAACATAAGGTTGGCATTCAACTTGCCTATAATGCAAGAAGATGCACGCCCCTACACTAGAAGGGTCAACTTTGATCAAAGGTTGGACCAAGTCCTCATGGACATATGTGTGGAAGGAGCTCAATGGAAAAGAGACTCAAAAGGCAAGGCGGTTCAATTAAAAAGACTGGACCTCAAGGCTGTGGCTAGAGGATGGTTGGAGTTTATCCAACGATCCATCATCCCCACTAGCAACCGATCTGAAGTTACTGTGGATCGGGCCATCATGATCCATAGCATCATGATTGGAGAGGAAGTAGAAGTTCATGAAGTCATCTCTCTTGAATTCTACAAAATAGCCGAAAAGCCCTCTACCTTGGCAAGGCTAGCTTTTCCTCATCTCATTTGCCATCTATGCTATTCAGCTAGAGTTTTCATAGAAGGAGACATCCTCATTGAGGAGGACAAGCCCATCACTAAGAAGAGGATGGAGCAAACAAGAGAGCCCATATATGGATCTCAAGAGACACATGAGGAAGCTCATCATCAAGAAATCCCTGAGATGTCTCAAGGGATGCATTTTCCTCCAAACAACTATTGGGAACAACTCAACACTTCTCTAGAGGACTTGAGTTATAACATGGACCAATTAAGTTTGGAGCATCAAGAGCACTCCATCATTCTCCATGATATTAGAGAAGATCAAAGAGCTATGAGGGAGGAGCAACAAACACAAGGAAGAGACATAGAAGAGCTCAAAGACATCATTGGTCCATCAAGAAGAAGACGCCACCATCATTAAGGTGGACTCATTCCTTGTTCTTATTTTTTTTCTATTTTTCATTTTTTCTTTATGCTATATGTTGTCTATGTTTGTGTCTTCACTACATGATCATTAGTATTTAGTAACTATGTCTTAAGGCTATGTGGTGTCAATACTTTTTATTTTCTGAATGAATGCTTGAACAGTGCATATTTTTTATCTTGTTGTTTATGAATGTTAAAATTGTTGGCTCTTGAAAGAATGATGAACAAAGAGAAATGTTATTGATAATCTGAAAAATCATGAAAATTGATTCTTGAAGCAAGAAAAAGCAGTGAATAACAAAAGCTTGCAAAAAAAAGTTGCGAAAAAAAAGAGAAAGAAAGAGAAAAAAAAGCAGAAAAAGCCAATAGCCCTTAAAACCAAAAGGCAAGGGTAAAAGGATCCAAGGCTTTGAGCATCAATGGATAGGAGGGCCTAAGGAAATAAAATCCAGGCCTAAGCGGCTAAATCAAGCTGTCCCTAACCATGTGCTTATGGCATGCAGGTCCAAGTGAAAAGCTTAAGACTGAGTGGTTAAAATCATGATCCAAAGCAAAAAGAGTGTGCTTAAGAGCTCTGGACACCTCTAACTGGGGACTTTAGCAAAGCTGAGTCACAATCTGAAAAGGTTCACCCGTTCATGTGTCTATGGCATTTATGTATCCGGTGGTAATACTGGAAAACAAAGTGCTTAGGGCCACGGCCAAGACTCATAAAAGTAGCTGTGTTCAAGAATCAACATAATTAACTAGGAGAATTAATAACACTATCTGAATTCTGAGTTCCTATAGATGCCAATCATTCTAAACTTCAAAGGATAAAGTGAGATGCCAAAACGGTTCAGAAGCAAAAAGCTACAAGTCCCGTTCATCTAATTTATGCCAAAAATATATTCATTGATGTTTTGAGATTCATAGTATATTCTCCTCTTTTTATCCTATTTTATTTTCATTTGCTTGGGGACAAGCAACAATTTAAGTTTCGTGTTGTAATGAGCGGATAATTTATACGCTTTTTGGCATTGTTTTAAGGTAGTTTTTAGTAGGATCTAGCTACTTTTTGGGATGTTTTCATTAGTTTTTATGCTAAATTCACATTTCTGGACTTTACTATGAGTTTGTGTGTTTTTCTGTGATTTCAGGTATTTTCTGGCTGAAATTGAGGGACCTGAGCAAAAATCTGATAGGAGGCTGACAAAGGACTGCTGATGTTGTTGGATTCTGACCTCCCTACACTCAAAATAGATTTTCTGGAGCTACAGAACTCCAAATGGCATGCTCTTAACGGCATTGGAAAGTAGACATCCGGAGATTTCCAGCAATATATAATGGTCCATACTTTGTTTGAGCTTAGACGACGCAAACTAGCGCTCAACGCCAGTTCCATGCTGCATTCTGGAGTCAAACGCCAGAAACACGTCACAAACCAGAGTTAAACGCCAAAAACACATAGCCATTTTCACTGAGAGGATGGGATGTAGCCATTGACAACGATGATGCCATACATACAGCTTGCCATGGAAAGGAGTAAGAAGGATTGGATGAAAGCAGTAGGAGAGCAGAGATTCAGAAGGGACAAGCATCTCCATACACTTATCTGAAATTCTCACCAATGATTTACATAATTATTTCTATCTTTACTTTATGCTTTATTTATTATAAATTTCGAAAACCATTATAACCATTTGAATCCGCCTAACTGAGATTTACAAGATGACCAAAGCTTGCTTCATACCAACAATCTCCGTGGGATCGACCCTTACTCACGTAAGGTATTACTTGGACGACCCAGTGCACTTGCTGGTTAGTTTTGCGGAGTTGTGACAAAGTGTGATTCACATTTGAGAGCACCAAGTCTATTGGCGCCATTGTTGATGATCACAAATTCGTGCACCACTCGCCCAACCTTCGCACAAGTCTCGAGTTTGACTACGAGAGAACCCAACATTGGCGATCTACGCGTTCGCATTGCCGATGCTTACGGGTGGGTGAGCCAAAAGTTGACGGACGCGTACGCGTGGGCAGCATTTGTGCTCCTAGCACAGTTTTCGCCCAGCTTTCGCACAACTCTCGGGTTATAGTACAAGGAGTGGCAAAAATGCATCGGTGCGTACGCATTGCCCACGCTTGCGCATGGGTGACCCCCTTTTTTTTTCAACAACATAGAGAAAGGCATTTTGAACACATTCTTGGCAGTCATTCAGCTAGATAAGGCAAGAAAACACTCACAATGTCATACAATACTCAAGAGGAAACATTTTCTTCCACATAATCACTTCAATAAAATTGCCAAGATTAAATAAAGTCTTAATGAATACTACAACAATTTAACAAAATCAATAAAATCTAGCATATCTAAACACGCTAAACAACACCAAGAAATCACAAAATTCACAAAGAATCTAAAGCTAGAAACAAGAAAGTGTACACAAAGAAGATTTTACCATGGTGGGGTGTCTCCCACCTAGCACTTTTCTTTAACGTCCTTAAGTTGGACGGTCATGTGCTTAAGCTTCCTCTTTTTTTGGTACATCCTCAAGTAGGAACACCTCCACTTCCCTTGGTAATTTGTAGCCACGATACTTCTTCACTCTATGGCCATTCACCTTGAAGGTTGTATCCCTTTGAGGGTCAAATAATTCTACCACACCAATGGGGTTCACCTCATTTACTTTGAAGGGTCCTTCCCATCTTGAACGGAGCTTTCCAGGCATAAATCAGATCCTTGACTTGTAGAGGAAAACTGTCACCTTCTTGAAAATCCTTCTTTTGGATATGGTGATCAAGAAATGCCTTAGTCTTTTCTTTGTAAATTTGAGCATTCTCATATGTCTCCATCCTAAGACACTGAAGCTCCTCTAACTGCAATTTCCGGGCTACACCCGCTTTGGTGATGTCCATGTTACACTGCTTAACCGCCCAATAGACCTTATGTTCAATCTCCACCGGAAGGTGGCATGCCTTGCCATAGACAATCCGAAAGGGACTCATCCCTAACGGGGTCTTATAGGCCATCCTATATTTCCATAATACATCTCCCAATCGAGAGCTCCAGTCCTTCCTCTGTGGATCCACCACTTTCTCCGAAATTCGCTTAATCTCCCGGTTGGACACCTTTGCTTGCCCATTCGTTTGGGGGTGATAGGTAGTTGAAACCTTGTGTAATATCCCATAGCACTTGAGTAGTGCTTCTACCTTCCTGTTACAAAAGTGGGAACCTTGGTCGCTCACGATTGCTCGTGGCGACCCATAGCGGCACACAATATTATTTCTAATGAAAGAAATCACGACATTAGTGTTATCAAGGTGGGTAGGTATCGCTTCCACCCACTTTGATACGTAGTCAACCGCCAACAAAATATATAGATACCCACTTGAGTTAGGAAATGGCCCCATAAAGTCTATGCCCCATACATCAAAGATTTCACAGAACAACATTGGTTGTTGAGGCATTTCATCCTTTTGGGATGCATTCCCCGACTTCTGACATTGGTGACACGGCACACAGAATTGGTTAGCATCCTTAAATAAGGTTGGCCACCAGAATACACAATCCAAAACATTTTTAGTTGTCCATTGTGGGCCAAAGTGGCCACCACACTCGGACGAATAGCAAGCTTCAAGAATAGGTTGGATTTCGAATTCCGGGACACATCTTAGAATTACTTGGTCCACTCCCCTCTTCCACAAGTGAGGGTCATCCCAAATGTAATATTTGGAATCACTCCTCAACTTGTCCCTTGATGTTTTGAAAAGTTGGGAGGGAAGATCTTAGCAACCAAGTAGTTCGCCATAGGAGTAAACCAAGGAAAGCTATCCGAAACAGCATGCAAGCTATCCAAAGGGAATGAGTTATCAATCAGAAATGGGTTATATTTGAGATTTTCAAGGCTGCTTAGATGATCCGCAACTAGATTTTGAGACCCACTTCGATCCCTAATCTCAATGTCAAATTCTTGCAAGAGCAAGATCCAACGTATGAGCCTAGGTTTCGACTCATTCTTTGTCAACAGATATTTTAAAGCTGCATGATCCGTATATACCATTATTTTGGAGCCTAGAAAGTAAGATCTAAATCTATCCAATGCATGAACAATGGTGAAGAGCTCTTTTTCCGTAGTGGTATAATTGGATTGTGCCGCATCCAATGTCTTTGAGGAGTAAGCAATAATGTAAGGGAGCTTACCATCGCGTTGTGCAAGCGCGGCACCTACGGCATGATTTGATGCGTCCCACATGATCTCGAATGGCTGCGTCCAGTTAGTGCCCCTCATAATTGGTGCCGTGGTAAGAGCTCTCTTCAACTCCTCAAATGCATCCGCACAAGCACTATCAAACACAAAGTCCACGTCCTTTTGGAGTAGGCGCGACAATGGCAATGCAATCTTGCTAAAATTCTTGATAAAGCGCCTATAGAATTCTGCATTTCCCAAAAAGGAACGGACCTCCCTCACAGATGAGGGGTGAGATAAATTGGTAATGACATCAACCTTAGTTGGGTCTACAGAAATACCGGTGTCAGAAACTACATGTCCTAACACTATGCATTGTCTCACCATAAAATGACACTTTTCAAAATTTAGAACAAGGTTAGTGTCAACACACCTAGCAAAGACCTTGGCCAAGTTCTCTAAACAACTATCATATGAGGTTCCATACACACTGAAGTCATCTATAAAGACTTCCAGACAACTCTCCATAAAATCGGAAAAGACACTAGTCATGCACTGCTAAAAAGTGGCGGGTGCATTGCATAGCCCAAATGGCATTCGTTTGTAGGCAAAGGTGCCAAAGGAACAAGTAAATGTGGTCTTTTCCTGATCCTCAAGAGCAATATGTATCTGAAAGTAACCAGTAAAACCATCAAGAAAGCAATAATGGGATTTACCCGCAAGTCGGTCCAACATCCGGTCAATAAATGGGAGAGGGTAGTGGTCTTTCCTTGTCGCGGCGTTCAACTTCCAATAATCAATGCATACTCGCCATGCATTTTGCACTCTTGTGGTGACCACTTCACCATCATCCTTCTTGACTGCAGTGATTCCCGATTTCTTTGGCACAACTTGGACCGGACTCACCCATTCACTATCAGAAATCGGATATATAATACCTGCATCACGTAGCCTTGTGAGTTCCTTTTTCACCACATCAAGGATAGTGGGGTTGAGTCTTCTTTGGGGTTGTCTAACCGGCCGAGCTCCCTCTTGGAGGAAGATACGATGCATGCACATACGTGGGTCAATTCCCACGATGTCGGCCAAGCTCCAACCGATTCCTTTCTTGTGCTTCCTTAGAACTTCTAGGAGCTTCTCTTCTTCTTGGCTTGAGAGCTCACTAGCAATAATGACTGGAAACTTTTTGTTGTCTTCGAAGAATGCATACTTCAAATGAGATGGGAGAGGCTTCAATTCACTTTTTGCCTCAAGTTGAGGTTACTTTTTCATTAACCTCTGGGAGTTCATTCTCAACAACTTTCTCTTGTTCACTCTCATGGTCATCCGTCTCTTCAACAATAGTGTAGCACAACTTGCTGTGATATTCTCTTTGTACCTCTGCTACTACCTCATCAATTACATCACATCGGAGAACGGAATGCTCCTCGGGTGGGTGTCTCATGGCTTCTTCTAAATTGAACTTGATTATCTTGTTTCCTACCTCAAAAGAATATGTGCTGGTGAAGGCATCAAATTTGAATTTAGAGGTCTTCAAGAAGGCTCTACCAAGCAAAACAGAGGAAGAGCTTCTATTATCTGTTGGAGGCATTTCAAGGATGTAAAAATCAACTGGAAACACCAAATCCTTGACGCCACAAGTACATCTTATGCAATTCCCCCTACGATAATCACACTCTTGTCGGCTAAGGCAAATTTGGTGGTCGACCTTTTCAATGGAGCTAAATTCAACCTTGCAAAGATAGAAAGCGGCATGATGCTTACGCAAGCCCGTAGATCACACATACAGTCATGACAAACAACCCCACCAATGCAGCAAGATACCAAGCATGGTCCAGGGTCACCACACTTTTCCGAAATAGGCTTCATCAATGAAGAAATGGAACTACCCAATGAGAGTGTCTCCAACTCAACTATCCTATCCTTGTGTGTGCACAAGTCTTTTAAAAATTTTGCATACTTCGGAATTTCTTGGATGGCATCAAGAAGTGGGATAGTTACCTCAACCTTCTTGAATACTTGAAGCATGTTCAAATCAAACTTTGGAGTTTTCTTTGCTTTCTTCACTTTGGAAGGGAATGGGATGGAAATTGATTCATCCATTATAGCCTTTCTCTTGGGCTCCATAAGGCTTGCTTCTTCCTCCTCTTGCTTTGTGTTCACTTCCTCTTCTTCTTGTGAAGCTTCAACAACCATTTCCTCCTCATGTATGCCTTCGATGACCCTAGGAGGTATCTCCTCCAATGTAGTCCCCGACCATAGAGTGATGTCGTTGAGACCGCCCTTTGGGTTTGGAAGGGGTTGGGACGGAAGGTTAGAAGAGTTTGAGGATTAGTTAGAGTTGTTTAAGGAAGGTAAAGCTATCCTTGAGAGCATCTCGGTGATGTTAGCCAATTGAGCACTCATGCTACCATATTATGCATTCAAGGTATTAAATTGAGTCTTGTTCTCTTCATGCTTTTCCACCAAAGCTTTAAGTTTCTCATGATCATCACCTTGGGTGGTGGAGGAAGAAGAGGGTTGGTTGAATTGTTGCCTTTGATGTGGTGCTTGGTATTTGGGGTAGTTATTTTTGTTTTGATGAGGTGCTTGGTTGTGGTGATTTTGGTTGGCTTGATGGTTGTTGTTGTTATGGTGGTATTGGGACAAAGGTTGGTTGTTGTGGTAGTAAGAAGAGGAGTTGTTCCACCTTTGATTTTGATTGCTCTCTTGTGCATTATCCCTCGACTCTTGGTTGGAGTTATTGCCATGAGAGTAGTTATTTTGGCCTTGAGAGGTGATGGTGTTTTTGTGAAAAAACGAATTTCCAACACACAAATCCAACCGGCAAGTATACCGGGTCGCATCAAGTAGTAATAACTCACAAGAGTGAGGTCGATCCCACAGGGATTGATGGATCAAGAAACTTTAGTGGGTGATTAGTTTAGTCAAGCTAACATTGAGTGAATTGTGTGAAGTGTAGCCAACAGAAAGTAAAGGGCAGAAATCTTAAAGATGCAGAAAGTAAATTGGCAAGTAACTTAAAGAGCAAGAAATATAAATTGCAAGAATCTTAAATGACAAGAAATGTAAATTGCATTAAATGTAAAGGGGAGTGGGTGCTGGGAATTAAAGGAAGCAATAGATCAAGCAACTGAAAATTTAAATTGCAGGAAGAATAAAAGGATTTTGGGAGCTGGGATTCAAGAAATCACACAAGAAATTGTAAATGGCAATCAAACAGAGAAGTAAAAGATGCAGTAACTTGCAACCGATCTTAAACAGAAAGCAGAATTGCTTGAAGAAGCAAACAGAAATTAAATTTAACTCAATTGGACAATCAAAATGAAGATCTCAGGAAATCAAAGAGACTAGAAAAAAAGTCTAGATCTCAATTCCTTCCTTGATCAAAGTAGAAAATAATCAGCAGAAGAGAAGTAAATCAAGCAGCAAGTGAAATGTAAATCCAATTCTCAATTATGCAGAAGAACAAAGCAGAGATGTTGCAGATGGAGAATGAAAACAGAATTCCTTCCAATCTCCACCCAAGATTCAAAACAGAAATAAAAACTCAAAGAGAGAGATATCTACTACTACTACTCCCTAATGGAGCAAGCCTCCTCGATTCAACTCCTATTGATGCCTTTATATAGGCTTTACAAAATGAAATTAAAACAAATTACAAAAATGAAAATCCTAATTTAATTGATCCATGTGCCTTTGAGTGATGATGTGGGCTTTGCTTGCTTTGGATTTGAGGAGAAATGGGTTTGGTTGGCCTTGATTCAATTTGGAGAAGAATTGAATTTAAATGAAATTTTGGTTGAATTTTGGCCCATGTTGCTCCCAGGAGTCTGCCCTGCTCTTGTGGAGGGCAGAGCAGGGAAGGTTTGTGAGGAAGCATGTCACGTGCCAAGTGTGGGAGAGACCTTCAAGATGCTGCCCTGCCCTTGTGGAGGGCAGGGCAATGTTGCTTTGGTGCGCTTTGCCTCCCTGCCCGTGCGTCCAAGCTGTGCGCCAATGTGTGCGCTGGCCGTGCCAGTTTTTGTGCCATGCACCAAGAATTACTGCCCTGCCCTTGTGGAGGGCAGGGCAATGTTGCCAAAAGGTGAGGTTCCAAGTTCGAAACTTGGTGGAGGCACACGCTGCTCCTTTTCCTTGGTTTCCTTGGCACCTAATTCACGTATAAGGCTTGGCTTCCTTGGAGGTCTTGTGTTCGAACCTTGGTGAAAGCAATTGGGGGAGCAATTTTCCTTGATTTTTCATGAAGAGCACGACATTGCCCTGCTCTCCAAGAGGGTAGAGCAGAAAAATGAGCGATACTTGCTTTGGGGTGAGGCTCCAGCTTCGAACCTTGGTAGAAGCACATTGGTTTATTTTTGCTTATTTTTGGCCCTTAAAGATGCCTTCCGTTCTTTCCTCAATTGTACGCCAAATATGGATTTCTATATATCGTTGGAAAGCTTTGAATGTCAGCTTTCCAACACAACTGGAAGTACATCAATTGGACGTCTGTAGCTCAAGTTATAGCCCTTTGAAGGAGGCATGGTCATGCTGTGTGCGCCCAGATTTTACCTTAGCGAAAATTCTTGCTTCCAACCTCACTTTGCATCACGATTCTGCCCTGCCCTTGGCAAGAGCAGGGCAGTGTGTGCTGATTGCCTATTCTCCTTTAATTTGGTCATGGGCCACGCTTTTAAAAGCGTGGCCTAAGGCTCCAAAGTGTGCTCCAACTTCAAAGTGTGTCCCAAAGCTCTTTTTTTCTCCTTTTTTTGTGCTTCTTTGCTTCTTTTTCTTCTTATTTCCTACAAGATTTATAAAATTAAAATATCAAGAAAATATATCATTTAAGTACAAAAGCATTCAATATTTAAGCACAAATCATCAATTTCTTGTATGAAAAAGCATAGAAAAATAGGTATATGATGACATGTCATCACAACACCAAACTTAAACCTTGCTTGTCCCCAAGCAAGAAAAGAATCATGCAATAAAGATTGATAATCCAAGGTAAGAAGAATAGCAACTCAATGTTCATGGTTAGCTAGTTTTCTATGCATGCTTCAATCACAAAAGAAATGTAAATGATTGATGCTTCTATCTAGCTCATTTTATGAAATCTTTTTCTTATAATTCTTCCTTGAAACAAGCTTTTGATTTTTTTTTTTTTGCTTCTCCTTTTGGGTGCTTTGCCCCATGAGTTAATAACAAAGCTACGACTTCTAAATGCTTTGTTTTCAAGTATTACCACTTGATACATAAGCACCACAAGCATTTAATTAGAGGACTTCATTAAGCTCATTTTTCTTTTCTTTTCTTTTCTTTTCTTGACTCTCTAATCATTGATGCTCAGAGCCTTGAGCTTTGAGGGAGTGCTTTTGCACTTGAGCCTAGCCTTGACTTCTAAGTGTTTTGTTTTCAAGCATTTGGCTTGATACATAAACACCACAAGCACTTAGCAAATAAATTGCCATTGGTACTCAGAGCCTTCAGCTTTCTCATTCTTTCCCTTTTTCTTTTCTTGCTTTAATTGTATTTGCTTTTTCAAGGTTTTCATGATTTCAAAAGATTTCACAAAATGTACTAGATGAAAAACTTCAATTAAATAAAATCCAATGCAATTGAGCAACAATCAATCATACTAGCTTTCCAATACTTGTATGCACATGCTAAATTCTTCTTTAATTCCTTGTTTGTTTATGATTATGATGCTTTACTGCTTTTGAACTCACAAAACTCAAGTTGGTAGTCATAATGGTACAACACCATGTTGTAAATCAAATTCAAGCTATGCTTAGTCATACCACACATGTAAACAGAGAAGATAATAAGACAATCATGCAATTTAAAGTGCTGGAAATAAATGAGAAGAAAAGGAACTCTACAACCTTGTAGTTCATCTTCATTATTGTTGTCCTTTTTCCTCTATTCTTCCTCTTTCCCTTGCCAAACTCAGTATGCTTGTTCATCCTCAAGCAATAATTAGAACAGTGGCTATAGGGCTAAGATGGATCATGAATGTCTTACACAATGACATGTTAGTATTACATGTGTTGCAAGCAAGCAAAAATGAAAAATAACAATCAAGGCATCAGAGACAAAGACATTTTGATTGCAAACATAAGAAGGTGAGCACAATACATTGCATAAAAAATAAGTGGCACACCAAACTTAGTGTGACACTTTCACTTGAAATTAATGCAAGTATCTTGTAAGAATTAGAACCAAATTTTGTTGCATAGCAACACCAAACTTAGAATGAAACCATATGTCAATTTTATTTGAAATAAAACTAAACAAAAGAAACTGTTATTTGTTGAATACAATCACCAAGCTAAAAATCTGTCATGAATGAGGATCTCTTGATGCTGTATTAACAAAAACAGTTGATAAAAGAAAACTTAAAAATAAAGAGGTGACTAAAACAAAGAGAATGCAAACGACATGTCAAAACAAAAGAAAAATAACAATGCAAAGGCAATATGATTATGCAGACAAGTGATGTTGCTGGATGAGTTGCATAGAAAAATAAGTGGCACACCAAACTTAGAATCTTAATGTGACACTTTCATGTAGAATTGATGCAATCATCCTAAGGAATTGAAAACAATTTGTTGCAGGGCAACACCAAACTTAGAATGTGATCATATGCCAATTTATTGAAATTTAAACACAGCAAAGAAAGAGAATAAACCAAACAGAGAAATGAAATGTTACCTAAGGTTGGGTTGCCTCCCACAAGCGCTCTTTTAGTGTCATTAGCTTGACATATTGTTCTTCACTTTCTTCCTCTTCTTCCAGTTTGTTAAGAGGAATGACCTCAAGGGGGGAGAAGATTCAGCTACTGTCCCTTGTCTTGGCCTTTCCTCAGCAAGCTTCCTTTTGCAAATGGCTTGATTGATCTTGCTTGCTGGATCAGGGACAGGATTGGTGCTCTTGTTAGTTGCCTTCACTTCTTTGGATTCATGAATTGGTTGCTGTGTGATTTTTGGAGTTTGATCTTCATCCAGAGCCTTTTGAATTGGTGGTTCAATGAGCTTGTCCTTCATGTGCCTCTCTGTTTCCCTTGAGTTTGGACGTTCTTGATTATCCTCCTCACTAGCTTGTTCTTCCACTTCCTCTTTTACACTCAACATTTGCTTTAATAGCTCTTTCATGGAGGAGGTTTGTTGATCTTCCCAAGCTTTCTTCATCTCCTCTTCATACCTTTCAATCATGGATTCAAGTGTTAAGGTATTTTGGTCCAGGGAAGTTTGTGAGAGTTGTGAGTTGTCATGTGCTCTTGTCATCTCAGTTGGCTTCTGTGAATATGCAAGTTCAGGTTCAAATGTTTCCACCACCTCTTTTTTCTTCACTAAAAATCCACTTGACTCAGTAGCCTCTTCCTCTTGTTTTTCCTCCTTCTTCGTTGCACTCACCAATTGAGCTAGCTGCACTTCCATGTTTTTGAGGGAGTTTTCTTGTTCTTTCCAAACTTTCGTTGTCTTCTCCTCATATCTTTTGAGCATGGACTCAAGCTTTGAGAACCTTGAGTGGTTCATGGAAGTTTGTGTGGGTGGTGAGTTTTGAAAAGGGCTTTCTGTTGAAGCATGGTCAAGTGATGATATCTTTGGATGAATATCATATAGAGCATTAGAATTCCCTTCACAGCCACTATTAGAATCATGACTTGCATCATTTTGTGGTGGAAGGAAATATCCCATATGGTTCTCTTGCTCATCTTGTGTTTCTGAAGCAAATCTCCATGAGTTGGAGTGCTCAGAATGTGTATTCTCTTGGTGATATTCCCAGCCATCATTAGATATTGGTGATGGTGGATGATATCCCATAAAATTTTGTTTGACCATAAGATGAGTTGAACTCCATTTGTATTTTGTAAACATCAATGAAATTTGAAATTCATGTCAAAGAGAAAGAATTTCTTAGTGAGGCAATAACTCAAACACCTTGGTTTCAACTTAGAATAGAGAACAAAAACAAAGAAAACGCTTGATCTAGACTTCTCACCCACTTAATCATTGTTGATCTAATCAATCCCCGGCAACGGCGCCAAAAACTTGATGGTGTTTTTGTGGAAAAACGAATTTCCAACACACAAATCCAACCGGCAAGTATACCGGGTCGCATCAAGTAGTAATAACTCACAAGAGTGAGGTCGATCCCACAGGGATTGATGGATCAAGAAACTTTAGTGGGTGATTAGTTTAGTCAAGCTAACATTGAGTGAATTGTGTGAAGTGTAGCCAACAGAAAGTAAAGGGCAGAAATCTTAAAGATGCAGAAAGTAAATTGGCAAGTAACTTAAAGAGCAAGAAATATAAATTGCAAGAATCTTAAATGACAAGAAATGTAAATTGCATTAAATGTAAAGGGGAGTGGGTGCTGGGAATTAAAGGAAGCAATAGATCAAGCAACTGAAAATTTAAATTGCAGGAAGAATAAAAGGATTTTGGGAGCTGGGATTTAAGAAATCACACAAGAAATTGTAAATGGCAATCAAACAGAGAAGTAAAAGATGCAGTAACTTGCAACCGATCTTAAACAGAAAGCAGAATTGCTTGAAGAAGCAAACAGAAATTAAATTTAACTCAATTGGACAATCAAAATGAAGATCTCAGGAAATCAAAGAGACTAGAAAAAAAGTCTAGATCTCAATTCCTTCCTTAATCAAAGTAGAAAATAATCAGCAGAAGAGAAGTAAATCAAGCAGCAAGTGAAATGTAAATTCAATTCTCAATTATGCAGAAGAACAAAGCAGAGATGTTGCAGATGGAGAATGAAAACATAATTTCTTCCAATCTCCACCCAAGATTCAAAACAGAAATAAAAACTCAAAGAGAGAGATATCTACTACTACTACTCCCTAATGGAGCAAGCCTCCTCGATTCAACTCCTATTGATGCCTTTATATAGGCTTTACAAAATGAAATTAAAACAAATTACAAAAATGAAAATCCTAATTTAATTGATCCATGTGCCTTTGAGTGATGATGTGGGCTTTGCTTGCTTTGGATTTGAGGAGAAATGGGTTTGGTTGGCCTTGATTCAATTTGGAGAAGAATTGAATTTAAATGAAATTTTGGTTGAATTTTGGCCCATGTTGCTCCCAGGAGTCTGCCCTGCTCTTGTGGAGGGCAGAGCAGGGAAGTTGTGTGAGGAAGCATGTCATGTGCCAAGTGTGGGAGAGACCTTCAGGATGCTGCCCTACCCTTGTGGAGGGCAGGGCAATGTTGCTTTGGTGCGCCTTGCCTCCCTGCCCGTGCGTCCAAGCTGTGCACCAATGTGTGCGCTGGCCGTGCCAGTTTTTATGCCATGCACCAAGAATTACTGCCCTGCCCTTGCGGAGGGCAGGGCAATGTTGCCAAAAGGTGAGGTTCCAAGTTCGAAACTTGGTGGAGGCACACGCTGCTCCTTTTCCTTGGTTTCCTTGGCACCTAATTCACGTATAAGGCTTGGCTTCCTTGGAGGTCTTGTGTTTGAACCTTGGTGAAAGCAATTGGGGGAGCAATTTTCCTTGATTTGTCATGAAGAGCACGACATTGCCCTGCTCTCCAAGAGGGCAGAGCAGAAAAATGAGCGCTACTTGCTTTGGGGTGAGGCTCCAGCTTCGAACCTTAGTAGAAGCACATTGGTTTATTTTCGCTTATTTTTGGCCCTTAAAGATGCCTTTCGTTCCTTCCTCAATTGTATGCCAAATATGGATTTCTATATATCGTTGGAAATCTTCAAATGTCAGCTTTCCAACGCAACTGGAAGCACATCAATTGGACGTCTGTAGCTCAAGTTATATCCCTTTGAAGGAGGCATGGTCATGCTGTGTGCGCCCAGATTTTACCTTAGCGAAAATTCTTGCTTCCAACCTCACTTTGCATCACGATTCTGCCCTGCCCTTGGCAAGAGCAGGGCAGTGTGTGCTGATTGCCTATTCTCCTTTAATTTGGTCATGGGCCACGCTTTTAAAAGCGTGGCCTAAGGCTCCAAAGTGTGCTCCAACTTCAAAGTGTGTATCAAAGCTCTTTTTTTCTCCTTTTTTTGTGCTTCTTTGCTTCTTTTTCTTCTTATTTCCTACAAGATTTATAAAATTAAAATATCAAGAAAATATATCATTTAAGTACAAAAGCATTCAATATTTAAGCACAAATCATCAATTTCTTGTATGAAAAAGCATAGAAAAATAGGTATATGATGACATGTCATCAAGAGGGGTAGGGTGGATGATTGTTATAGTTCACATTAGCTACGGAAGGGGTATTGGTCAAACCTATCTCGGAAGGAGGTGCTTCTACTACACCCTTGAGGGGATTGCTCCTTACTCTTACATGTTGTGTAGCCTCGGCGACATCATTTATCAAGCTCCAAGCTTCTTCCGCCGTCTTGTTTTTTGGAAAGGGAAACACCACTAGAAGCGGTGAGCAATCTTCTATCTTCCGCGCAAAGACCTCCGGTGAAATAACTAATGAGCAAGTGAGTGTCCAATCCATGATGCGAACAAGACTCCAATAGCCTCTTGAATCTAGTCCAATACTCATACAAACTCTCTTGGTGCGAACAAGACTCTAATAGCCTCTTGAATCTAGTACAATACTCATACAAAATCTCTTGGTCTTTTTGCATTATACTCGAGATTTCTTTCCAGATGTAGTCGGTCTTCTCAGACGGGAAGAACTTGTCTAAAAAATCTCTTCTCAACAAATCCCAATCGGTCACTATCTCATCTGTTTGGGAATAGAACCACGTTTTTTCTTGTCCCTCAACAGAGAAGGGAAAAGCAAAAACTATAACAGCAATCTCATCGGCCCCATGCCTTCGAGCCGTGAAACAAGCAACTTAAAAATCTCTTAGATTTCGGATGGGATCTTAACCCGGAAGGCCATGATACTTGGGAAGTAGATTTATCAAGCTATTCTTCAACTCAAAGTTTGGATCAAGATTAGGGTATCTAGTTTGCAAGGGTGGGAGAATAAGGTCTGGCGCCCCTTGTTCATGTAAGGTGATTTGGCGTGGCTCCGCCATGAAATTCTCACTTGTAGGATGCAAAGATGTGTTAGTGGTATCAACAGAAGAATAAGAAGTAGCAGACTCCAAGCCGCTCTCAATTCCATCTAGTGATTCAGTGTGCTCCTCAAGTGAGGCCGAAGTACTAGCCGTATAGTCCAACTGCCATCTAGCTTGCCGAGTGTTTAACAAAGTTCTTTCAATCTCAAGGTCAAGATCGGCTAAGCTAGAGTTCGGTTGAGACTGAGTCATCAAACTTGGGAGTCATAGCACATGCATAAAAGAAATCTAAACTAAAACAAAGCATTGAAAGCAAGTAAACTATCTACGTTATCCACATATTCACATAACCAATGTTAAGGCATACGTTGCAACTATTCCCCGGCAACGGCACCAAAAATTTGATAGCCGGATTGATACCGGTCTGGAATTTCACAGAATAATTCCGTCAATAGTATAGCTCCAAACCGATAATCGATCTTCAAATCAAATTTTAAAGATTGGTTGTCACAAAGTTCAACCCCAATAAAAGTAAACCGAAGTATTCAAACCTCAGGTCGTCTCACAAGGAATGGGCAAACATGTGCATCAACATTGGTTAGAATTCCGGGGTTGGAAGTCATGATCAAGAAATTAAACTACTAGGCTTAACATGCAAGGAATCTTGAAGTGCAAGAAACTAAATCAAATAACTAAGGTAAGGTATGAGCAATTTCAATCTAACAAGAGAACATATTATCTAATTCTACTCTAAAACTAAACAATTAACTATAGCAAGAATCAAGCAATTGAGATTTTGGATTTTCAAATATGAATAATAAAAGAAACTCTTGGCTAAGCATAGGAATTGGGGTCACCATCCTTGTCTAATAATCATATCTTGACAATTATGAGGAACCAAGCTCATTAAGTCTACTTCCAAAGGCTTTAAGTATGTAATATTTACTCCTAAGCTTGAAGTACGTCAAATGGCTTGGTCAATCTCAACTCATAAGTCCTAATCCAACTACCAATCGGCTTAGTGGTGGATTAGTGTCAATGGGTATCAACTTGACCACGAAGGGTTCTCAAATCACCGAATCAATTAGACAAAATGATTCAAGTTTACCCAATTCCCTTAGCCTAGGTCAAGAGTAAAGCAAACTACTCCATAATCAAAGGAAACATTTCATCAAACACATGGCATGCACCAACAAAAGACATATTCAAATTGCAAATAAGTTGGAAATTACTAGTACCCACTAACAATTATCAATAGAAAATAACTCAAATAACACTATTAATCATGAAAAACATAAATGCATTAATGGAAATCCAAGATCTACAAAGTCATAAAATGAGAAGAAAATGGGAATTAACAAGAAAATAACAAGATCTAAACAAAATTATACCAGAGAATTAGAATTAAGTAATTGATGAGTCCATATTTTACGATATATTTTGGTTTGATTTGAGTGGATTTCATCACATAAAGCCTTATTTATTCATCTAAATAGCATAGTTTTGTAATTCTCCCTAGATTTGTGCTTAATTGTGAAAACATGCTTTTTAAGCCTTAAAATAGCTAAAATTAATTCACTTTAATCCCATTTGGTGCCTTGATGTATTTGTTGAGTGATTTCAGGTTTCCAAGGCAAGTATGGGATGGAAGAAGTGAAGAGAAAAGCATGCAAAAGGGAGAAATCATGAAGAAAATGAAGTTTGGAAGCTGCTGCAAAGGTGCGTACGCACAGTGACGCGTGCATACGCACAACGGTGACTTCGTGCAAGGATGCGTACGCACCAAATGTCGTGCGTACGCACGATGAAATTTTTGCGCAAAGATGCGTACACACTGTAGGGAATGCATACGCACGACTGCATGCATGTGAGCTCATTAATACAAATCACTGGGGGCGAATTCTGGGCCTCCAAAATCCAATCCAACTCATTTTCTGAAGCTATTTAAGGCCAAAGTGAAGAGAAATGAAGGGGGGCAATTAGGTTTAGCTTTTATGATGTTTTCTCTTAGTTTCTAGAGAGAGAAGCTCCTCCTCTCTCTAGAATTAGGGTTCTTTAGTTTAATTTCTTATAATTTCTACTTTTAATTATTGTTTTCATTTACTTTTCCTTGTCATTTATCGTTATTGCATCTTTGTTCTGCTTCATTTCTCTTGTTATTTTCCTTTATTTTTCCATTTTCATGTTTACGTATACTCTTGTTATTTTAATTTTCAATTAATGCCATTTATGTTTTATGTTCATTTATTGCTTTCTTTAGTTGTTGTTATGATTTTCTTGCACTTGGTAGTTAGAATTTAATTTTAATGCAATTTAATATTATTTTATTTTCATGCACACCAAGTGTTTGATAAAACGCTTGGCTTAGTTTTCACTTAGTTTTTCTCCACTCTTGGCTTGAAATTGTTGACTTTGGTGTCCCTTGAGTCATTGATGCCCATTCTTGTTTGATATATTAGAGTAGTTAGTTAATTTGGTTTCCCTTGACACTATGTAACCCCTTAGTGTTGACATAGGACTTAGGGATTGAAATTAACTATGCCTACTTGACTTATCCTCGATGTTAGGGTTGACTAAGTAGGATTAACTCTTCATAATCATTATGTGTTTGTGGTCAATGGCTAGGATGGGTAACCTTATCTCTCAATTACTTGCCAAGAGGTTTTCTTGCATTTTAAGTTTCCTTCTCTTACACTTTATTGCTTTGACTTTTATTGCTTTGATGTTTAATTTCTTGCATGTTTAGTTTTCACATTCTTGGTTGAAAAATTGGATGTTTGGGTGGAATTGAGTTGTGGATGTCCATTCCGCATTGTGTGAGAATAGTTAAGTGGTTTAGTTTCCATTGACGCTAGTCTTTCACTAAGTAATTAATGAGTTGACTAGGACTTATGGATTGAGATCAATTATGCTTTTGACTAATTCTCAAGGAGGATTGACTAGTTTGGATTGATTCCACACAATTGCCATGTTTGTGGTCCACAACTAGGATAGGAAACCTAAACTCCCCAATTCTTGCCAATAGTTTCCATTTACATTTCTTGCATGTTTATTTGCTTTCTTTTAATTCCTTGCATGATCATTTAAATTCTTGCTATTTACATTTCTTGCTCTCTTGCTTTCCTAATTCCCCATGTTCTCTTCCATAGCCAATAATTGTACATTTCATTGCAACTCCTAGGAAAGACGACCTGGGAGCTAAATACTCTCGATTATTTTGTATTGTGACATTATTATTTGATCTTGAGAATTTATTGTTGGTTTGGACTATGCTACCAACGAATTGATTCTTGTTTTGATTGATTCTAAACCGACAAAAAAACCTCTTATCAAATTTGGCGCCATTGCTGGGGAGTTGCAATGGTGTTATTGTTGGCTATTGTATATATGTTAATATGTAAATAGCTTGCTTTTTGGTTATCTTTTGTTTTTTTTTATGGTTAGGATTGGGATCCCGGAGGACATTGAACATTCTATCATTGGTGGGGAAGTCAAGCACAAGCCACCATAGTAAGGCCTCACCCAATTGTCTAACTTATAGACATTAAATAAAAGTGCTTGGTAACATCTTTCTAAGTCTCCCTCTCTTTGAGCACTTGTTTGTTTAATTTTTACATCTTTTAGTTAGCTTAGTTTGGTAGAAATTTTGTGTTGATCTTGTAGTTTTAGGGTAGAATAAGTTTTGGGGTTGAAGATGCTATTTTGGACATCAAGTTTAGTGCCTTAGAGCACTAAAATTTTTTTAGAAAAAATAGAGCATGTGCGTGCGCACACACCTGTGCGTAGGCACACAACCCCCATTTTCGTGTTCTGTGCATGCACACCCATCTGTGCGCGCACTAACTAGCTTACACCTATTCTGCTAGGAGTGTTCGCACACCTTGTGCGGCCGCATCCCCCATCCTTTTGAATTTGTGCGCGCGCATGGACCTGTGTGCGTACACATAGACGGCGTGATAGCTGGCAATTTCGACGCTTCATGCAAAAAAATGTTCTGTGCGTGCACACAACATTGTGCATACGAGCACCTTCTAATCCTCTCTCTGTTCTAAGCACTCGCACATGCGTGTGCATCCGCTCACCCTCTATTTCTTTACCTTCCGTGCGTGCACACACCTAGGTGCATACGCATGCATCTTGATGACCCTCTCTGCTCAGAGCGCTCACACGCGTTGTGCTAGCACACACCACCCTGATTGGCCTAGTGTGCATACGCACACGACCCTGTGTGTATGCACGCCCCTGCTTTCTCACCATTACACCTCCTTTTCTTCACTTCTCTCTACTTCTTCTCTCCTTCTTTCTTCCCCCTATCTTCTCTTGCTTTTGCCCTATTCTCTACTTGCTCTACTCTATTTTATTTGCTTTTTATTCTCCTTTAGTGATTGTATTAGTTTTGTTTTAGTTGTTTGTTAATTGAATAATTTGCAAGTATTTGCTTTTTGTTTGATTGGGTTGCTCATTGATTGAATTTCATCAATGCACTTATACTTGGCCTTAAATTACTAGCACCTAATTGGATTTGCACATTTACATGTTGCATATTAGGTGAAAATTTTATGAGTGCACATGAAATTTAGTGAATTGAATTGAGTTGCTTGTTCATCATGGTTTTTAAGTCAATATAATCACATCACAAGGTCCTTGTTTCTTGATTAATGCTTTGCATTTGTTTGAATTGACTTGGCTTGATTCTATCCAGACTTGTCACTTTTTGTAACAAACACCTTAACCATGTGATTATTTGATTTTTCCTAAGGATGAATAAGTAATTTTCTTTTCATCATTGTATTGGTTATTGTTTGTTGTGCTAATTTACATCACTTTTGCTCTTTCACTTGCACACCATTAATATCCAATATTTCTTACATTCAATTCACTCTTGTTGTAATTGCCTAAGATTGCTTGTGTTTAATTGATCTCACCTCTTACTTGCATCTTAGGACATTTAATTGAGGAACTCATTCTTACTTTTTGATTGTGTGGATGCCATTTTAACCGGCTGTTGTGTGTATTTTAACCACGTGCACACTTGGAATACACACATGGCTAATCTCTTCATCCTACCATACAACTAGGCAAACTTCCTCAATTAGATGCTTATTTGCTCACTCCTTTACCTACTTTATTCATTCTTTTTGAGGAAGAGACGTGAGGCAAGGAACCGGGAGAGAAGGAGGACACTGAGGATGGAGATGCCGAGCACACATTGGATTTGGCAATTTCCACACAATCTAAGCCCTCGCATCCGCCAACCGAAGGTGGAGCTCTTGAGAGATATTCTTCCTGGATTTTGTTTGTGAACGAAGGACCGTGCAACACTTAAGTGTGGGGGAGGATTCGTCAATTTGGGGCGTAAACTTTCTTTTCCGAACACTTGCACTTTATTTTTATTTCTTTAGGTTTCTTGTATATATTTGTAGTGTTTTTTATTGTTGCATTGTATTTTCTTCTAGTACATATATCTTAGTTTAGTCATAGTTTATATCTATTGCATTTTGCATCTTTTGAATGGTATATAGTATAGATATGGATTCTGATTGGATGATGTGAATAGCTTATGCCTGGTTTATTTTGATCCTAATTGTTCATGTTACTTTTTGCTTGTTGAAAATTAGGAATAGAACTAGGAAAGATTTTGAAATTGCATCCATCACAACATACATACATACATATATAGGAAATAACTTTGGTGAAAAACAACAAAAGAATTTTCAAGAATTTTGTTTCAAGGGCATTCTATTGAATTGACTTGGAAAATTGTTTTTAAAACTTGCTTGAATGATTTTTTAATGGAACATAGAAGAGAGATAGAACAAAGCAACCTTGTGAGTTGTTGAGCCTTAATGAGTGGTTACACATTTTAACCACTATTTTTGTTCATTGTGTGCTATGCTCCTTCTCTGATTGTAATCTTGGTTTTGCTTGATTTTTTATTTCCAATGTTTGATGTTTTGAATGTATTTAGCATGATTGAGGCCATTTTTGTATTAAACTCACTCACCCATATGGACTTACACTTGCATCTACCTTTGTTAATCCCTTTTAAGCCTCTTAATCCCATTTGTTTTAATTGTTAGCACATCACAACCTTAAGTGAAAAACCATGAATCACCTTGAATTGCATCTTTGATTAGCTTAGGTTGAAGAGTGTGTTTCATTTAAGTGTGGGGGAACTTTTGGGAAACATTGGTAGTGAATGAAGAAGATTGTATTGGGTATTCATTGAAAAAGAAAAAAAAATTGTGAAATGGGTGCACATTCATGTATCATCAATTTGCTTTAACCATATGCATTTGTCCTAGAAAAAAAATGAAAAATGAAATGAAAAAAAATATAATAATAGTAATAAGATGGGACAAAAGTCATCTAAAGAAAAAGAAAAAAAAAAGAATGATGAATAAGGAGTGCATATGTGGATTTGGATGAAAAAGATTGATGAATGTGTATAAAAATAAGTGTGATTATGGGAAGTTAGGTTGCATATTTTGTTATTTGGTTGAGTTGAACACTTGAACTAATCAAATTCTCAATCTTTTAGTTCACTTAGCCATATCTACCCCACCTTAACCCTAACCCCATTACAACCCTAATAAGTCCTCATGATAATTGCATTCATGAATCAGATAGTTGATGATTGTTAGATGAAAAGCAAAATCTTGAAAGCATGATTAGAGGAGACTTGAGTGAATTGACCCCTAGACACCAAGTCATTAGAGTGTATACACACTTAGTGAGGGTTCGATCACTCAACTCTATGTTTCCACACTTCTTATCATGCATTCTTGCAAGTTACTTCATTTTTGATGTCTTGAATTAATTCTTTAGATTTTGCTTGCATTGAATTAATTCTTTGCTTGGCCCTATTTGTCTATATTAGCTTGGATATTTGATTGTTTGTTTTCACCAATTTCATATAGACACTATAGATAGATATATAGTTATAGATAGTACATACATAGTTACATGCATGTAGTTAGCTACATTTAATAAAACATTTACCCCTTCATTCGTCCTTTGGTTGGTTTAGCATGAGAACATGCTATTGTTTAAGTGTGGGGTAATTGATGAGTCCATATTTTACGATATATTTTGGTTTGATTTGAGTGGATTTCATCACATAAAGCCACATTTATTCATCTAAATAGCATAGTTTTGTAATTCTCCCTAGATTTGTGCTTAATTGTGCAAATATGCTTTTTAAGCCTTAAAATAGCTAAAATTAATTCACTTTAATCCCATTTGGTGCCTTGATGTATTTGTTGAGTAATTTCAAGTTTTCAGGGCAAGTATGGGATGGAAGAAGTGAAGAGAAAAGCATGCAAAAGGGAGAAATCATGAAGAAAATGAAGTTAGGATGCTGCTACAAAGGTGTGTACGGACAGTGACGTGTGCGTACGCACAACGGTGACTACGTGCAAGGATGCGTACGCACCAAATGTCATGCATACGCATGATGGAATTATTGCGCAAAGATGCGTACGCACCGTAGGTCATGCGTACGCACGACTGCATGCACGTGAGCTCATTAATGCAAATCGCTGGGGGCGAATTCTAGGCCTCCAAAACCCAATCCAACTCATTTTCTGAAGCTATTTAAGGCCAAAGTGAAGAGGAATGAAGGAGGGCAATTATGTTTAGCTTTTATGATGTTTTCTCTTAGTTTCTAGAGAGAGAAGCTCCCCCCTCTCAAGAATTAGGGTTCTTTAGTTTAATTTCTTGTAATTTCTCTCTTGTTTTCATTCACTTTTCCTTGTCATTTATTGTTACTGCATCTTTGTTATTCTTCATTTCTCTTGTTATTTTCCTTTATTTTATTATTTTCATGTTTATGCACATTCTTATTATTTTAATTTTCAATTAATGCCATTTATGTTTTATGTTCATTTATTGCTTTCTTTAGTTGTTGTTATGATTTTCTTGCACTTGGTAGTTAGAATTTAATTTTAATGCAATTTAATATTATTTTATTTTCATACACACCAAGTGTTTGATAAAACGCTTGGCTTAGTTTTCACTTAGTTTTTCTCCACTCTTGGCTTGAAATTGTTGACTTTGGTGTCCCTTGAGTCATTGATGCCCATTCTTGTTTGATATATTAGAGTAGTTAGTTAATTTGGTTTCCCTTGACACTATGTAACCCCTTAGTTTTGACATAGGACTTAGGGATTGAAATTAACTATGCCTACTTGACTTAT
Organism: Arachis hypogaea; assembly: GCF_003086295.3. Lineage (NCBI taxonomy): Eukaryota > Viridiplantae > Streptophyta > Magnoliopsida > Fabales > Fabaceae > Arachis > Arachis hypogaea. The sequence continues at coordinate 100,542,002 of NC_092038.1, forward strand.
CCTCGATGTTAGGGTTGACTAAGTAGGATTAACTCTTCATAATCATTATGTGTTTGTGGTCAATGGCTAGGATGGGTAACCTTATCTCTCAATTACTTGCCAAGAAGTTTTCTTGCATTTTAAGTTTCCTTCTCTTACACTTTATTGCTTTGACTTTTATTGCTTTGATGTTTAATTTCTTGCATGTTTAGTTTTCACATTCTTGGTTGAAAAATTAGATGTTTGGGTGGAATTGAGTTGTGGATGTCCATTCTGCATTGTGTGAGAATAGTTAAGTGGTTTAGTTTCCATTGACGCTAGTCTTTCACTAAGTAATTAATGAGTTGACTAGGACCTATGGATTGAGATCAATTATGCTTTTGACTAATTCTCAAGGAGGATTGACTAGTTTGGATTGATTCCACACAATTTCCATGTTTGTGGTTCATAACTAGGATAGGAAACCTAAACTCCCCAATTCTTGCCAATAGTTTCCATTTACATTTCTTGCATGTTTATTTGCTTTCTTTTAATTCCTTGCATGATCATTTAAATTCTTGCTATTTACATTTCTTGCTCTCTTGCTTTCCTAATTCCCCATGTTCTCTTCCATAGCCAATAATTGTACATTTCATTGCAACTCCTAGGGAAGACGACCCGGGAGCTAAATACTCTCGATTATTTTGTATTGTGACATTATTATTTGATCTTGAGAATTTATTGTTGGTTTGGACTATGCTACCAATGAATTGATTCTTGTTTTGATTGATTCTAAACCGACAAAAAAACCTCTTATCAAATTTGGCGCCGTTGCTGGGGAGTTGCAATGGTGGTGTTGTTGGCTATTGTATATATGTTAATATGTAAATAGCTTGCTTTTTGGTTATCTTTTGTTTTTGTTGATGGTTAGGATTGGGATCCCGGAGGACATTGAACATTCTATCATTGGTGGGGAAGTCAAGCACAAGCCACCATAGTAAGGCCTCACCCAATTGTCTAACTTATAGACATTAAATAAAAGTGCTTGGTAACATCTTTCTAAGTCTCCCTCTCTTTGAGCACTTGTTTGTTTAATTTTTACATCTTTTAGTTAGCTTAGTTTGGTAGAAATTTTGTGTTGATCTTGTAGTTTTAGGGTAGAATAAGTTTTGGGGTTGAAGATGCTATTTTGGACATCAAGTTTAGTGCCTTAGAGCACTAAATTTTTTTTAAAAAAAACAGAGCATGTGCGTGCGCACACACCTGTGCGTAGGCACACAACCCCCATTTTCGTGTTCTGTGCGTGCACACCCATCTGTGCGCGCACTAACTAGCTTACACCTATTCTGCTAGGAGTGTTCGCACACCTTGTGCGGCCGCATCCCCCATCCTTTTGAATTTGTGCGCGCGCATGGACCTGTGTGCGTACACATAGACGGCGTGATAGCTGGCAATTTCGATGCTTCATGCAAAAAAAATGTTCTGTGCGTGCACACAACCTTGTGCATACGAGCACCTTCTAATCCCCTCTTTGTTCTAAGCACTCGCACATGCGTGTGCGTCCGCTCACCCTCTATTTCTTTACCTTCCGTGCGTGTGCACACCTAGGTGCATACGCATGCATCTTGATGACCCTCTCTGCTCAGAGCGCTCACACGCGTTGTGCTAGCACACACTACCCTGATTGGCCTAGTGTGCATACGCACACGACCCTGTGTGTATGCACGCCCCTGCTTTCTCACCATTACACCTCATTTTCTTCACTTCTCTCTACTTCTTCTCTCCTTCTTTCTTCTCCCTATCTTCTCTTGCTTTTGCCCTATTCTCTACTTGCTCTACTCTATTTTATTTGCTTTTTATTCTCCTTTAGTGATTGTATTAGTTTTGCTTTAGTCGTTTGTTAATTGAATAATTTGCAAGTATTTGCTTGTTGTTTGATTGGGTTGCTCATTGATTGAATTTCATCAATGCACTTATACTTGGCCTTAAATTACTAGCACCTAATTGGATTTGCACATTTACATGTTGCATATTAGGTGAAACTTTTATGAGTGCATGATGAGCGGATAATTTATACACTTTTTGGCATTGTTTTTAGTATGTTTTTAGTATGATCTAGTTAGTTTTTAGTATATTTTTTATTAGTTTTTAGTTAAAATTCACTTTTCTGGACTTTACTATGAGTTTGTGTGTTTTTCTGTGATTTCAGGTATTTTTTGGCTGAAATTGAGGGTCCTGAGCAAAAATCTGATTCAGAGACTGAAAAGGACTGCAGATGCTGTTGGATTCTGACCTCCCTGCACTCGAAATGGATTTTCTGGAGCTACAGAAGCCTAATTGGCGCGCTCTTAACGGCATTGAAAAGTAGACATCCTGGGCTTTTCAGCAATGTATAATAGTCCATACTTTGCCCGAGGTTTGATGGCCCAAACCGGCGTTGCAAATCAGCCTCAGAATTTCCAGCGTTTAACGCTGGAACTGGCATAAAAATGGGAGTTAAACGCCCAAACTGGCATGAAAGCTGGCGTTTAACTCCAGAAAAAGTCTCTACACATGAAAGCTTCAATGCTCAGCCCAAGCACACACTAAGTGGACCCAGAAGTGGATTTTTACGTCATTTACTCATTTCTGTATACCCTAGGTTACTAGCTTACTATTAATAGGATCTTTTGACATTGTATCTGTACCTGATGACACTTTACACGTTTCTTTATGTACCTTTTACAGCATGAGTCTCTAAACCCCATGGTTAGGGGTGAGGAGCTCTGCTGTGTCTTGATGGATTAATGCAATTACTACTGTTTTTCATTCAATCACGCGTGTTTCTATTCCAAGATATCACTTGTTCTTAAACCGGATGAATGTGATGATCCGTGACACTCATCATATTCTCAACTATGAACGTGTGCCTGACAACCACCTCCGTTCTACCTTAGATTAAGTAGATATCTCTTGGATTCTTTAATCAGAATCTTCGTGGTATAAGCTAGAACTGATGGCGGCATTCAAGAGAATCTGGAAGGTCTAAACCTTGTATGTGGTATTCTGAGTAGGATTCAATGATTGAATGACTGTGACGAGCTTCAAACTCCTGAAGGCGGGGCGTTAGTGACAGACGCAAAAGAATCACTGGATTCTATTCCGGCCTGATTGAGAACCGACAGATGGATAGCCGTGCCGTGACAGGGTGCGTTGAACATTTCCACTGAGAGGATGGGAGGTAGCCACTGACAACGGTGAAACCCTTGCATACAGCTTGCCATGGAAGGAGCCTTGCGTGCTTGAAGAAGAAGACAGTAGGAAAGCAGAGATTTAGAAGATGGAGCATCTCCAAAACCTCAACCTGTTTCCCATTACTGCAAAACAAGTACTTATTTCATGTTCCTTTGCTTTTTACTGCAAAACAAGTACTTATTTCATGTTCCTTTGTTGATATCCTGACTAAGATTTACAAGATAACCATAGCTTGCTTCAAGCCGACAATCTCCGTGGGATCGACCCTTACTCACGTAAGGTATTACTTGGACGACCCAGTGCACTTGCTGGTTAGTTGTGCGGAATTGCAAAAGTGTGATTGCAATTTCGTGCACCAAGTTTTTGGCGCCGTTGCCAGGGATTGTTCGAGTTTGGACAACTGACGGCTTATCTTGTTGCTTAGATTAGGACTGTTTTATTTTTGTTGGTTTAGAGTCTTTTAGTTGAGTCTAGTTTCATATTTTAAGTTTGGTGTCAATTGCATGCTTTTGTTTTTCTTTTAATTTTCGAATTTGCATGTCTTTAGTCCCTTTTTGATCCTTAAAAATTCTAAGTTTGGTGTCCTCCTTGTGTTTTTCCTTTAAAATTTTCAAAAATTAGTGTTTGATTTTCTAAAAATTTTAAGTTTGGTGTCAATTTGTGTTTTTCTCTTTCCTCATTTCAAAGATCAAATCTTTTTTTTTTCAAAATAAATTTCAATCATATCTTTTTAATTGCTAATCTCAAAGTCTTTTTAATTAACTAATTGATTCAGTTTTCAAATTTGCTTTGATCTTATTTTCTTTTAATTTTCGAATTTTTGTTTTAATTATCCTTTTGTTTTATTTTATTTTTTTCGGTTAATTCAAAAAAATAAATAAATAAATATATTTTTATCTACTTGCAATCCATATCATTTCCCTTTATCCATCATGGACCTAAGTGGAATTGAACAGTCCAGAAGGACTCTGGGGTCTTATGCTAACCCCATTACAGCTGCATATGGGAGTAGCATCTGTACACCTCCCATCAAAGCAAGCAGCTTTGAGCTAAATCCTCAACTCATTATCATAGTGCAGCAAAATTGCCAGTATTCCGGTCTTCCACAGGAAGAGCCTACTGAGTTTCTGGCACAGTTCTTACAAATTGCTGACACAGTACGTGATAAAGAGGTGGATCAGGATGTCTATAGACTATTACTATTTCCATTTGCTGTAAAAGATCAAGCTAAGAGGTGGTTGAATAACCAACCTACAGCAAGCATAAAGACATGAAAACAGTTATCAGACAAATTCCTGAATCACTTTTACCCTCCAAAGAGGATGACACAGCTAAGGCTGGACATCCAAGGCTTTAAACAAGAGGATAATGAATCCCTTTATAATGCCTGGGAGAGGTATAGAGGTATGCTAAGAAAATGCCCCTCTGAAATGTTTTCAGAGTGGGTACAGTTAGACATCTTCTACTATGGGCTTACAGAAAAAGCTCAGATGTCTTTAGACCACTCAGCTGGTGGATCTATACACATGAGGAAGACAATTGATGAGGCTCAAGAGCTTATAGACACTGTTGCTAGAAATCAATATTTGTACTCTAGCAATGAGTTCTCCCCAAAAGAGGAAGTCATGGCAGTAGCCACTGATCCCAATCCTCAAGAACAGATGATTGAGCTTAATCAACAATTGCTCCTGATGACAGAACAATTAGCAGAATTTAAAGAGATTCTCCGTGAAACTAAAGTTGCTAACAAGAACATAGAACTGCAGTTGAATCAAGCAAAACAATAGATATCTAAATAGATAACAGAAGAATGTCAAGCAGTTCAACTGAGGAGTGGGAAGACATTGAATAACACTGCTCAAGGTAGCAAAAAGCCAAATAAGGAACAATTGACAGAGGATAACCAAACCACTGTTCAAAATCCCTCTGAGGACAGTAAGAGCCCAGAGAGGAACACTTTTGGCGTTCAAATGCCAGAAAAGGGGGGAAGCTGGCGTTAAACGCCCATTCCCTGCCCAGTTCTGGCGTTCAAACGCCAGAAAAGGGAAAGAAGTTGGCGTTAAACACCCAATCTTCACCCAATTCTGGCGTTCAGACGCCAAGGGAGGATCAGACACCTGAGAGTGCTGATAGTAATCCCTCTAAAAAGGCTTTTCAACCACTTCTGTAAGGAATAAACCTGCAGCATCTAAGGTTGAAGAATATAAAGCCAAGATGCCTTATCCTCAGAAACTCCGCCAAGCGGAACAGGATAAGCAATTTGCCCACTTTGCAGACTATCTAAGGACTCTTGAAATAAAGATTCCGTTTGCAGAGGCACTTGAGCAAATACCCTCTTATGCTAAGTTCATGAAAGAGATCTTAAGTCATAAGAAAGATTGGAGAGAAACTGAAAAAGTATTTCTCACTGAAGAATGCAGTGCAGTCATTCTAAAAAGCTTACCAGAAAAGCTTCAAGATCCAGGAAGCTTTATGATACCATGCACATTAGAAGGTGCTTGCACCAAGACAGCCCTGTGTGACCTTGGAGCAAGTATCAATCTAATACCTGCATCCACTATCAGAAAGCTTGGGTTGACTGAAGAAGTCAAACCAACCCGGATATGCCTCCAACTTGCTGATGGCTCCATTAAACATCCATCAGGCATAATAGAGGACATGATTGTCAAGGTTGGGCCATTCGCCTTTCCAACTGACTTTGTGGTGCTGGAAATGGAGGAGCACAAGAGTGCAACTCTCATTCTAGGAAGACCTTTCCTAGCAACTGGACGAACTCTTATTGATGTACAAAAAGGGGAAGTAACCCTGAGAGTCAATGAGGATGAGTTCAAGTTGAATGCTGTAAAAGCTATGCAGCATCCAGACACACCAAATGACTGCATGGGCACTGACATTATTGACTCTCTGGTAGAAGAGATCAATATGACTGAAAGCCTAGAATCAGAGCTTGAGGACATCTTCAAGGATGCTCAACCTGATCAAGAAGAACCAGAGGAAACAAAGGAATTTTCGAAAATTCCTCAGGAGGAGGATAAGCCTCCCAAACCTGAACTCAAACCACTACCACCATCCCTGAAGTATGCATTTCTGGGAGAGGGTGACACTTTTCCAGTGATTATAAGCTCTGCTTTAAATCCACAGGAAGAGGAAGCACTGATTCAAGTGCTAAGGACACACAAGACAGCTCTTGGGTGGTCCATAAGTGATCTTAATGGCATTAGCCCAGCTAGATGCATGCACAAGATCCTGTTGGAGGATAATGCCAAACCAATGGTCCAACCACAGAGGAGGCTAAATCCAGCCATGAAGGAGGTGGTGCAGAAAGAGGTCACTAAATTACTAGAGGCTGGAATTATTTATCCTATTTCTGATAGCCCCTGGGTGAGCCCTGTACAAGTTGTCCCCAAGAAGGGAGGCATGACAGTGGTTCATAATGACAAAAATGAACTGGTTCCTACAAGAACAGTCACAGGGTGGCGTATGTGTATTGACTACAGAAGGCTCAATACAGCCACCAGAAAGGATCATTTTCCTTTACCATTCATAGACCAAATGCTAGAAAGACTAGCTGGTCATGATTATTACTGCTTTTTGGATGGCTATTCAGGTTACAACCAAATTGCAGTAGACCCTCAGGACCAAGAGAAAACAACATTTACTTGCCCTTCTGGCGTGTTTGCCTACAGAAGGATGCCTTTTGGTCTGTGTAATGCTCCGGCAACCTTTCAGAGATGCATGCTATCCATCTTCTCTGACATGGTGGAAAAATTCCTGGAAGTCTTCATGGATGACTTCTCAGTATATGGAGACTCATTCAGCTCCTGTCTTAACCACCTAGCACTTGTCCTGAAAAGGTGCCAAGAGACTAACCTGGTTTTAAACTGGGAGAAATGTCACTTCATGGTGACTGAAGGAATTGTCCTTGGACACAAAATTTCAAGTAGGGGAATAGAGGTGGATAAGGCAAAGGTAGAGGTAATTGAAAAATTACCACCACCTGTCAATGTTAAGGCAATCAGAAGCTTTCTGGGGCATGCAGGATTTTATAGAAGGTTTATAAAGGATTTTTCAAAAATTGCAAAACCTTTGAGCAACCTGCTAGCTGCTGACACACCATTTGTGTTTGATGCACAGTGTCTGCAGGCATTTGAGACCCTGAAAGCCAAGCTGGTCACAGCACCAGTCATCTCTGCACCAGACTGGACATTGCCATTTGAACTAATGTGTGATGCCAGTGACCATGCCATTGGTGCAGTGTTGGGACAGAGGCATAACAAACTTCTGCACGTCATTTATTATGCCAGCCGTGTTCTAAATGATGCACAGAAGAATTACACAACCACAGAAAAAGAATTACTTGCAGTGGTCTATGCCATTGACAAGTTTAGATCCTATCTAGTGGGATCCAAAGTGATTGTGTACACTGATCATGCTGATCTTAAATACTTACTCACAAAGCAGGATTCAAAACCAGGCTAATAAGATGGGTGTTGCTTCTGCAAGAGTTTGATATAGAAATAAGAGACAGAAAAGGGACAGAGAACCAGGTAGCTGATCATCTGTCCCGAATAGAACCAGTAGCTGGGGCGTCCCTCCCTTCTACTGAGATTTCTGAGACTTTCTCAGATGAGCAACTCTTTGCCATTCAGGAAGCTCCATGGTTTGCAGATATTGCAAACTATAAAGCTGTGAGGTTCATACCCCAGGAGTACAGCAGAGTGCAAAGAAAGAAATTAATTTCAGATGCCAAGTACTACCTATGGGATGAGCCATATCTCTTTAAGAGATGTGCAGACGGAATGATCCGCAGATGTGTACCCAGAGAAGAAGCACAAAGGATCCTATGGCACTGCCATGGATCACAGTATGGAGGACATTTTGGAAATGAGCGAACAGCCACTAAAGTCCTCCAATGTGGCTTCTACTGGCCTACTCTCTATAAAGATGCCCGAGAGTTTGTACGTAACTGTGATAGTTGCCAAAGAGCTGGTAACTTGCCTCACGGATATGCCATGCCTCAACAAGGGATACTAGAGATAGAATTGTTTGATGTATGGGGAATTGACTTCATGGGTCCATTCCCACCATCATACTCAAACACTTACATTCTGGTGGCAGTGGTCTATGTATCTAAGTGGATAGAAGCAATTGCTACACCCACTAATGATACCAAGACCGTGCTGAAATTCCTCCAGAAACACATCTTCAGCAGGTTTGGTGTTCCCAGAGTACTAATCAGTGACGGGGGCACTCATTTCTGCAATAGACAGCTATACTCTGCTATGGTTAGATATGGAATTAGCCACAAAGTGGCAACTCCGTATCATCCACAGACAAATGGGCAAGCTGAAATCTCTAACAGAGAGCTAAAAAGAATCCTAGAACGGACTGTGATAGCCCGAAGAAAGGATTGGGCAAAGAGCTTGGATGATGCTCTGTGGGAATACAGAACAGCATTCAAGACTCCTATAGGAACCTCTCCATACCAACTGGTGTATGGGAAGGCCTGTCATCTGCCCGTGGAACTGGAACATAAAGCCTACTGGGCAACCAGATTCCTAAACATGGATGCTCAGTTAGCTGGTGAAAAAAGATTGCTCCAGCTAAATGAGCTAGAGGAGTTCAGACTCAATGCCTTTGAAAATGCAAAAATTTATAAGGAAAAGGCAAAGAAGTGGCATGACAAGAAGTTGTCATCCAGAGTCTTTGAGCCAGGACAAAAAGTTCTGCTCTTCAACTCTAGGCTCAGATTGTTTCCAGGAAAACTTAAATCCCGATGGAGGGGTCCATATGTGATTACAGGAGTATCACCATATGGATATGTTGAGCTTCAGGATATTGATTCTGACAAAAAGTTCATTGTTAATGGATAGAGAATCAAGCATTATCTTGAAAGTAATTTTGAGCAGGAATGCTCAAAACTGAGACTTGAGTGATTCTCAGTAAAGGTCAGCTAAAGACAGTAAAGAAGCGCTTGCTGGGAGGCAACCTAGTCATTAGCAGGTTATATGTTTTGTTTTTACAAAGGCAAGTATCAAAAATGAAGGAATTCACAGAGTTACAGAAGGATTCAGTGCAAAAAGCAGAGAAAAAGAGCTTACTGGCGAAAAAAACGCCAGTAAGGGGCATTTTGGGCGTTAAACGCCAGAATGGGCACCATTCTGGGCGTTTAACGCCAGTAAGGGTGCCATTTTGGGCGTTAAACGCCAGAATGGGCACCATTCTGGGCGTTTAACGCCAGGTGTGCAGCATCCTGGGCGTTTAGCAAAACGCCCAGTGATAAAGGGAATTCTGGCATTTAACGCCAGCCAGGGCACCTGGCTGGGCGTTAAACGCCCACAATGGGCAACAAATGGGCGTTAAACGCCATAATGGATGCCATTCTGGGCGTTTAACGCCAGAAAGGTGGGGGACCAAGATTTTGCTTTCCAATCAAATTTTTTCAAACTTTCCTTTTCTTACCCATACATTTCCATATAAACACATTTCAACCTTTCATCATTCACTTTCAAATCTTCAAAAATCAAAATCATTCTTCAAATCTCTCTCAAATCAATCCCAAATCTTGTTCAAAAACTCACCCTTCTCTCAAATTCTCTCCATATCTTCTCAAATCTCCTTTCAATTTTTTCAAAATCTCCTTCCCCCCCTTATAAAAACATGTTCGGCCTCCTCATTCCCCCACACCATTCGAATTTGCTCTTCTCCTCTCTCTCTCTTCTTTCCTTTCTTTTGCTTGAGGACAAGCAAACCTCTAAGTTTGGTGTGCTTTTCCATGATCACTAAGCCAAGATTCATCAAGATCATGGCTCCTAAGGGAAAACAAACCAATTTAAGAGGAAAGAAAGAGAATAATCCAAAGAATCTTTGGAATCAAGAGAAGTTCTTAACCAAAGAACATGAAGACCATTATCACAAAATAATGGGTCTGAGGTCAGTGATCCCGGAAGTTAAATTTGATCTGAAAGAAGATGAATATCCGGGGATCCAAGAGCAAATTCGAAACAGAGGATGGGAAGTTCTAACCAATCCTGAGATAAAGGTTGGAAGAAATATGGTTCAGGAATTCTACTCAAATCTGTGGCTAACAGATAAGTAGAGAATGACTGGAACTGCTTACCATACTTATAGAACCATGGTCAGAGGGAAAGTTATGTACTTCCATCTGGACAAAATAAGAGAAATCTTCAAATTGCCTCAACTGCAGGATGATCCTGAATCCTTTAATAGGAGAATGGTGAGAGTAGATAAAGGGTTGGATCAAGTTCTAGAGGACATATGCCTCCCTGGAACTAAGTGGATAACCAATTCAAAGGGTGTCCCAAACCAACTCAAGAGGGGAGACCTCAAACCAATTGCAAGAGGTTGGCTAGACTTTATTGGGCGTTCCATACTGCCCACTAGCAACCGTTCTGAGGTCACTATCAAGAGAGCAGTGATGATTCATTGCATTATGCTTGGAAAAGAAGTTGAGGTTCATCATGTGATTGCTTGTAAGATCTACACAATTGCAAATAAGAATTCCACTGAAGCCAAATTGGCTTACCCAAGCTTGATCTCCTTGCTCTGTAAAGAGGCTGGGGTAAAGATGGGAGTAGATGAATTCATACCCATTGAACATCCAATCACCAAGAAGTCAATGGAAGGACAAATGCAAGACAACTCTATCAAAAGGAGGACGCAGGAGTTCCTCCCTGAATTTCCTGAAATTGGCTACTGGGCCAGCCTAGAAGCATCTATCACCAAGTTGCAAGAGACTATGGAGCAACTTAAGGAAGAACAGCAGAATCAGAACTGTATGCTCTGCAAATTGCTGAAGGAACAAGAGAAGCAGGGGCGTGAACTCCAAGAGCTGAAACGCCAGAAATTCTCCCCTCAAATTGAGGGAGCATCCACTTCTCAAAATCAAGGTTGTTGAGTCCTAACTCTGTGAAAAACCTCTATCATTAGGAGCCTATTTAAATTTTTTGTTTTCTATTTTCTAGTCTCATCTTATATCTATTTTTGAGTCTTGTTCTTAATTCATAATTAATAAAATTTAAAATTCATGTCTTAAAGCTATAAATGTCCTATGAATCCATCACCTCTCTTAAATGAAAAATGCTTTAATCACAAAAGAACAAGAAGTACAGGATTTCGAAATTTATCCTTGAAACTAGTTGAATTAGTTTGATGTGGTGACAATACTTTTTGTTTTCTGAATAAATGCTTGAACAGTGCATATGTCTTTTGAATTTGTTGTTTTGAGAATGTTAAAATTGTTGGCTCTTGAAAGAATGAGGGAAAAAGAGAACTGTTATTGAGGATCTAAAAAATCATCAGATTGATTCTTGAAGCAAGAAAAAGCAGTGAATACAAAAAAAAAGAGAAAAAAAATTTTCGAAAAAAAAAAGAAAAAGAAAGAAAAAGAAAGAAATAAAGTTGTGATCCAAGGCAAAAAGAGTGTGCTTAAGAACCCTGGACACCTCTAATTGGGGACTCTAGCAAAGCTGAGTCACAATCTGAGTGCTTTGGGCCACAGCCAAGACTCATACACTAGCTATGTTCAAGAATCACTACACTTAACTAGGAGAATCAATAACACTATCTGAGTTCTGAGTTTCTATAGATGCCAATCATTCTGAACTTCAAAGGATAAAGTGAGATGCCAAAACTGTTCGAAAGCAAAAAGCTACTAGTCCCGCTCATCTAATTGAAGCTAAGTTTCCTTGATATTTTGGAGTCTATAGTATATTCTCTTCTTTTCATCCTACTTTGATTTTCAGTTGCTTGGGGACAAGCAACAATTTAAGTTTGGTGTTGTGATGAGCGGATAATTTATACGCTTTTTGGCATTGTTTTTAGTATGTTTTTAGTATGATCTAGTTAGTTTTTAGTATATTTTTTATTAGTTTTTAGTTAAAATTCACTTTTCTGGACATTACTATGAGTTTGTGTGTTTTTCTGTGATTTCAGGTATTTTCTGGCTGAAATTGAGGGTCCTGAGCAAAAATCTGATTCAGAGACTGAAAAGGACTGCAGATGCTGTTGGATTCTGACCTCCCTGCACTCGAAGTGGATTTTATGGAGCTACAGAAGCCCAATTGGCGCGATCTCAACGGCATTGGAAATTAGACATCCTGGGCTTTCCAACAATGTATAATAGTCCATACTTTGCCCGAGATTTGATGGCCCAAACCGGCGTTGCAAATCAGCCTCAGAATTTCCAGCGTTTAACGCTGGAACTGGCATAAAAATGGGAGTTAAACGCCCAAACTGGCATGAAAGCTGGCGTTTAACTCCAGAAAAAGTCTCTACACATGAAAGCTTCAATGCTCAGCCCAAGCACACACTAAGTGGACCCAGAAGTGGATTTTTACGTCATTTACTCATTTCTGTATACCCTAGGTTACTAGCTTACTATTAATAGGATCTTTTGACATTGTATCTGTACCTGATGACACTTTACACGTTTCTTTGTGTACCTTCTACATCATGAGTCTCTAAACCCCATGGTTGGGGGTGAGGAGCTCTGCTATGTCTTGATGGATTAATGCAATTACTACTGTTTTTCATTCAATCACGCGTGTTTCTATTCCAAGATATCACTTGTTCTTAAACCGGATGAATGTGATGATCCGTGACACTCATCATATTCTCAACTATGAACATGTGCCTGACAACCACCTCCGTTCTACCTTAGATTAAGTAGATATCTCTTGGATTCTTTAATCAGAATCTTCGTGGTATAAGCTAGAACTGATGGCGGCATTCAAGAGAATCCGGAAGGTCTAAACCTTGTCTGTGGTATTCTGAGTAGGATTCAATGATTGAATGACTGTGACGAGCTTCAAACTCTTGAAGGCGGGGCGTTAGTGACAGACGCAAAAGAATCACTGGATTCTATTCCGGCCTGATTGAGAACCGACAGATGGATAGCCGTGCCGTGACAGGGTGCGTTGAACATTTCCACTGAGAGGATGGGAGGTAGCCACTGACAACGGTGAAACCCTTGCATACAGCTTGCCATGGAAGGAGCCTTGCGTGCTTGAAGAAGAAGACAGTAGGAAAGCAGAGATTTAGAAGATGGAGCATCTCCAAAACCTCAACCTGTTTCCCATTACTGCAAAACAAGTACTTATTTCATGTTCCTTTGCTTTTTACACTCAACCCTGATAATTGTTGATATCCTGACTAAGATTTACAAGATAACCATAGCTTGCTTCAAGCCGACAATCTCTGTGGGATCGACCCTTACTCACGTAAGGTATTACTTGGACGACCCAGTGCACTTGCTGGTTAGTTGTGCGGAATTGCAAAAGTGTGATTGCAATTTTGTGCACCAGTGCACATGAAATTTAGTGAACTAAATTGAGTTGCTTGTTCATCATGGTTTTTAAGTCAATATAATCACATCACAAGGTCCTTGTTTCTTGATTAATGCTTTGCATTTGTTTGAATTGACTTGGCTTGATTCTATCAAGACTTGTCACTTTTTGTAACAAACACCTTTACCATGTGATTATTTGATTTTTCCTAAGGATGAATAAGTAATTTTCTTTTCATCATTGTATTGGTTATTGTTTGTTGTGCTAATTTACATCACTTTTGCTCTTTCACTTGCACACCTTCAATATCCAATATTTCCTACATTCAATTCACTCTTGTTGTAATTGCCTAAGATTGCTTGTGTTTAATTGATCTCACCTCTTACTTGCATCTTAGGACATTTAATTGAGGAACTCATTCTTACTTTTTGATTGTGTGGATGCCATTTTAACCGGCTGTTGTGTGTATTTTAACCACGTGCACACTTGGAATACACACATGGCTAATCTCTTCATCCTACCATACAACTAGGCAAACTTCCTCAATTAGATGCTTATTTGCTCACTCCTTTACCTACTTTATTCATTCTTTTTGAGGAAGAGACGTGAGGCAAGGAACCGGGAGAGAAGGAGGACACTGAGGATGGAGATGCCGAGCACACATTGGATTTGGCAATTTCCACACAATCTAAGCCCTCGCATCCGCCAACCGAAGGTGGAGCTCTTGAGAGATATTCTTCCTGGATTTTGTTTGTGAACGGAGGACCGTGCAACACTTAAGTGTGGGGGAGGATTCGTCAATTTGGGGCGTAAACTTTCTTTTCCGAACACTTGCACTTTATTTTTATTTCTTTAGGTTTCTTGTATATATTTGTAGTGTTTTTTATTGTTGCATTGTATTTTCTTCTAGTACATATATCTTAGTTTAGTCATAGTTTATATCTATTGCATTTTGCATCTTTTGAATAGTATATAGTATAGATATGGATTCTGATTGGATGATGTGAATAGCTTATGCCTGGTTTATTTTGATCCTAATTGTTCATGTTACTTTTTGCTTGTTGAAAATTAGGAATAGAACTAGGAAAGATTTTGAAATTGCATCCATCACAACATACATACATACATATATAGGAAATAACTTTGGTGAAAAACAACAAAAGAATTTTCAAGAATTTTGTTTCAAGGGCATTCTATTGAATTGACTTGGAAAATTGTTTTTAAAACTTGCTTGAATGATTTTTTAATGGAACATAGAAGAGAGATAGAACAAAGCAACCTTGTGAGTTGTTGAGCCTTAATGAGTGGTTACACATTTTAACCACTATTTTTGTTCATTGTGTGCTATGCTCCTTCTCTGATTGTAATCTTGGTTTTGCTTGATTTTTTATTTCCAATGTTTGATGTTTTGAATGTATTTAGCATGATTGAGGCCATTTTTGTATTAAACTCACTCACCCATATGGACTTACACTTGCATCTACCTTTGTTAATCCCTTTTAAGCCTCTTAATCCCATTTGTTTTAATTGTTAGCACATCACAACCCTAAGTGAAAAACCATGAATCACCTTGAATTGCATCTTTGATTAGCTTAGGTTGAAGAGTGTGTTTCATTTAAGTCTGGGGGAACTTTTGGGAAACATTGGTAGTGAATGAAGAAGATTGTATTGGGTATTCATTGAAAAAGAAAAAAAATTGTGAAATGGGTGCACTTGAACACTTGAACTAATCAAATTCTCAATCTTTTAGTTCACTTAGCCATATCTACCCCACCTTAACCCTAACCCCATTACAACCCTAATAAGTCCTCATGATAATTGCATTCATGAATCAGATAGTTGATGATTGTTAGATGAAAAGCAGAATCTTGAAAGCATGATTAGAGGAGACTTGAGTGAATTGACCCCTAGACACCAAGTCATTAGAGTGTATACACACTTAGTGAGGGTTCGATCACTCAACTCTATGTTTCCACACTTCTTATCATGCATTCTTGCAAGTTACTTCATTTTGATGTCTTGAATTAATTCTTTAGATTTTGCTTGCATTGAATTAATTCTTTGCTTGGCCCTATTTGTCTATATTAGCTTGGTTATTTGATTGTTTGTTTTCACCAATTTCATATAGACACTATAGATAGATATATAGTTATAGATAGTACATACATAGTTACATGCATGTAGTTAGCTACATTTAATAAAACATTTACCCCTTCATTCGTCCTTTGGTTGGTTTAGCATGAGAACATGCTATTGTTTAAGTGTGGGGTAATTGATGAGTCCATATTTTACGATATATTTTGGTTTGATTTGAGTGGATTTCATCACATAAAGCCACATTTATTCATCTAAATAGCATAGTTTTGTAATTCTCCCTAGATTTGTGCTTAATTGTGCAAATATGCTTTTTAAGCCTTAAAATAGCTAAAATTAATTCACTTTAATCACATTCGGTGCCTTGATGTATTTGTTGAGTAATTTCAAGTTTTCAGGGCAAGTATAGGATGGAAGAAGTGAAGAGAAAAGCAAGCAAAAGGGAGAAATCATGAAGAAAATGAAGTTAGGATGCTGCTACAAAGGTGTGTACGGACAGTGACGCGTGCGTACGCACAACGGTGACTACGTGCAAGGATGCGTACGCACCAAATGTCATGCGTACGCACGATGGAATTATTGCGCAAAGATGCGTACGCACCGTAGGTCATGCGTACGCACGACTGCATGCACGTGAGCTCATTAATGCAAATCGCTGGGGACAAATTCTAGGCCTCCAAAACCCAATCCAACTCATTTTCTGAAGCTATTTAAGGCCAAAGTGAAGAGGAATGAAGGAGGGAAATTATGTTTAGCTTTTATGATGTTTTCTCTTAGTTTCTAGAGAGAGAAGCTCCCCCTCTCAAGAATTAGGGTTCTTTAGTTTAATTTCTTGTAATTTCTCTCTTGTTTTCATTCACTTTTCCTTGTCATTTATTGTTACTGCATCTTTGTTATTCTTCATTTCTCTTGTTATTTTCCTTTATTTTATTATTTTCATGTTTATGCACACTCTTGTTATTTTAATTTTCAATTAATGCCATTTATGTTTTTTGTTCATTTATTGCTTTCTTTAGTTGTTGTTATGATTTTCTTGCACTTGGTAGTTAGAATTTATTTTTAATGCAATTTAATATTATTTTATTTTCATGCACACCAAGTGTTTGATAAAATTCTTGGCTTAGTTTTCACTTAGTTTTTCTCCACTCTTGGCTTGAAATTGTTGACTTTGGTGTCCCTTGAGTCATTGATGTCCATTCGTGTTTGATATATTAGAGTAGTTAGTTAATTTGGTTTTCCTTGACACTATGTAACCCCTTAGTGTTGACATAAGACTTAGGGATTGAAATTAACTATGCCTACTTGACTTATTCTCGATGTTAGGGTTGACTAAGTAGGATTAACTCTTCATAATCATCATATGTTTGTGGTCTATGGCTAAGATAGGTAACCTTAGCTCTCAACTACTTGCCAATAGGTTTTCTTGCATTTTAAGTTTCCTTCTCTAGCACTTTATTGCTTTGACTTTTATTGCTTTGATGTTTAATTTCTTGCATCTTTAGTTTTCACACTCTTGGTTGAGAAGTTGGATGTTTGGATGTCCATTCCGCATTGTGTGAGAATAGTTAATTGGTTTAGTTTCCATTGACGCTAGTCTTTCACTAAGTATTTAGTGAGTTGACTAGGGCTTATAGATTGAGATCAATTATGCTTTTGACTAATTCTCAAGGAGGATTGACTAGTTTGGATTGATTCTACACAATTGCCATGTTTGTGGTCCACAACTAGGATAGGAAACCTAAACTCCCCAATTCTTGCCAATAGTTGCCATTTACATTCCTTGCATGTTTATTTGCTTTCTTTTAATTCCTTGCATGATCATTTAAATTCTTGCTATTTACATTCCTTGCTCTCTTACTTTCCCAATTCCCCATGTTCTCTTCCATAGCAAATAATTAGTTTGGACTATGCTACCAACGAATTGATTCTTGTTTTGATTGATTCTAAACTGGCAATAATTCTCATCATCAGTAATCAAAACTAGAAATCAACAAAATCCAATTCAGAATTCAATAAAGGAAGATCAAATCAAACTAGAACTAGAGAGGAATAATAGTTCTCTCTCTCTCTAGAAGAACATGAACCAAAAAGTAGCCAAAATTCTCTGTAAGTGTGTAATGAATGATCCCCCCTTTCTTCCTTAGTTCCTTGGGTCTTTTCCATGCAGAATCAGCTTGAATTTGGGCTTGGAGCCCCTTAGAAATCGCCAGCCACGAGTTCTTTAATGAGGACATGTACTGATCGTCACGCGTACGCATCGGTGATGCATGCGCATTGCTGAATTTGCAGTCCACGCGTACGCGTCGAGCACGCGTTCGCGTTGATGTGATTTTTGCCAATGGACGCGGATGCGCCAATTCTCGTGCGCCAAGTTGATAGCGTGGCCCACACGTGCGCATCAGTGCCAATTCTCCAAAGCTCCAATTTTCATGTTCGTCCCACTTGTGCATGCTTCCTTTCCATCTTTTAGACCATTCTTGCCCTGTAAACTCTAAAATCACTTAACAAACACATCACGACATCGAATGGTAATAGAAGAGATTAACATATAGCATTTTTAGGGCAAAATAAGCATATTTTTAACCATGAAGCAAAATACGGAAGGAAACACAAAACCATGCAATTTATATGAATAAGTGTGGAAAATATTGACAAAACTCCCCGAATTCTACACAAGATAAACCACAAAATTGGGGTTTATCAGCACGCCAAGGCCAGGCGTGGCACGCGAGTTATAGTTTCCAGAAGAGAATCCATGAAGAACTACAATGGGCGTGGCACACCAAGGCCAGGCGTGGTACGCCAGTTATCTTTTCTAGAAGATAGATGGCTAAGCTTCACTATAGGCGTGGCACACCAATGCTGGGTGTGGCATGCCAACTACACTTTCCAGAGAAGAATCTCAAGCTTCACTATGGGCGTGGAACGCCAATGCTTGGCATGGCACGCCAGGCTTGTGGAACAGAAAGAAGTAAGTGGTGATTTACAATGGGCGTGGCACGCTACTGCTGGGCGTGACACACCAACTATACTTTCTAGAAAGGGGTTTTGATGATTTGTTAAGGGCGTGAAATGCCAAGCTAGGCGTGGCACGCCAAGCTTATCAAACAAAGTGGGCGTGGCACGCCAGTTCAACTGAGCAGAGGAGAAGGGAAGAAGAAGCACCAAAGGGCATGCCACTTGGTACTTTGGGCATGGCATGCCAGTTCACTTAACCAAAAAGGGAGAGTGAAGCCTCCAATAAGGGCGTGGCATGCCAATACAAACTCCCAGAAGAAAAGGGTCAAGACCTCATCGAAGGCGTGCCACTTGAGACTTTGGGCGCGGCACGCCAAGCCAACTATCAATGGACGTGTCACTTGGTGTATGGGGCGTGGCATGCCAACTTACTGGACCAAAGAGGAATGTGTGTGCACCAACAAAGCCCGTGGCACGCCAGACCTGGGCGTGGCACACCAGTTCAACTTTCTAGAGAAGAAGAATGAGGATTTTACTGAGGGCGTGGCACGCCAGGTCTGGGCATGGCACGCTAGTTCAATTAACCAGAGAAGAAGAAGGAAGACCTCACTATGGGGCGTGCCACTTGAGTTCTGGGCGTGGCATGCCAAGCCAGCTTCACTACGGGGCGTGCCACCTGAGTTTGGGGTATGGCACGCCAAGCCAATTTGCATCATGGGTGTGGCACGCCACTCACATGTCTCTAATGAATGGTTATTATCTTTAGTTTTTAATTGTAATTTTCTTTTCTTTTTGTAAATTTTCATTTCTAGAATGGTAGAATGGAAGAACCATGCCCAAGACCACAAATCATATCACTCCAACCAATACAACAACCCCAGCCATCAATCAAACAATTATAGATCCTACCACAACTCACGTAATGCCCTCTTCCACTCCAATTAACAATCACACAGCAACCATTCCCAAAATATATCATCTTCAACTTCACAACCATGCAATGACAGTGACAAATTTGCAAGGTTGGAAGCCATAATTGCAAGGATGGCAGCAGATGTTGCCAAAGTGAAGCAAGCACAAACTGACAAAAAGCTAGAAGCATACCAAGAAGAGGTTAGATCCAATAAAAAAACCAAGGAGCAGCAATCACAAAGCTAGAAGCATAATTTGGATACCTATCCAAGCAAATGCCCATGTCTACAAATGCATTTTCCAATGATACCATGACTAATCCAATGAGGGAATATAAGGCCATCATATTAAGAAGTGGGAAAGTGGTGAAGGAGGCATCTTCAAGCCACAAATCACAAGAAGAAAAGGCTGATAGGAACTTAGAAATCAAAGAGGAAGAAGAGATATATACTCTAACTCCACCAAAGGAAGTCTTGAAGCCCTATGTACCAAAAGTACTCTACCCACAAAGGCTAAGAAAAGATGGAAAAGACAGCCAGTTTTTTAGGTTCTTAGAGATCTTCAAGAGGCTTCAAATTAACATACCTTTCGCTGAAGCACTAGAGCAAATACCACTCTATGCCAAATTTCTAAAGGAGATCATGACCAAGAAAAGAAAATGAGGAGAAAAAGAAACTATAGTGCTCACAGAGGAATGCAGTGCCATTATACAAAAGAAGCTTTCCCAAATGATGAAGGATCTTGGGAGCTTCCAAATCCCATGCATCATAGGAGACATTAGTATTGAGAAAGCATTATGTGCTCTGAGAGCTAGCATCAACCTTATGTCCTTGGCCATGATGAAGAGAATGAGGATTGAAGAAGCCAAGCCAACAAGAATGGCACTTCAACTAGCAGATAGAACATTCAAATTTTCCCATGGAGTAGTGGAGGACTTGTTGGTTAAGGTGGGAGAATTTATCTTTCCAACAAATTTTGTAGTGCTTGACATGGAAGAGGAGGCCAATGCATCAATCATACTAGGGAGGCCATTTTTGGCAACAGCTAGAGCTATAACTGATGTACAAAAAGGAGAATTGGTTCTCAGGCTTTATGAAAAAAAGATGGTATTCAATATTTTCACTGCTATGAGTTGCCCTAAAGAGTCCATTGGAGAGTGTATGATGGTAGATACAACGAAGACACTAGTCCAAGGAGTTTTGGAAGAAGACAAACTTGAAGATACAATGGAGCAAGAAGTATCATGTGGTGGATTACCACAAGAAAACATGGGTAGCTCAATCATACTAGACAAGGCCATTGGAGAGTTACCTTTTAACATCAACAAGCACTTGAGAAGGAAGCTCATCAATGATGCTAAGCATTACATTTGGGATGAGCCAAAGAAGTGTGCTGATGGAATTCTAAGAAGTTGCATCTCTCATGAGGAAGGAGAAGAGGTTCTTTGGCATTGCCATGGATCTACTTATGGAGGGCACTTTAATGGAGAAAGGACTGCAGCCAAAGTGTTGCAGCGTGGATTTTTCCGGCCTACTATATTCAAAGATGCAAAAGCGTTTGTGACAAGGTTCAATGAGTGTCAAAGAGCTGGCAACCTACCCAAGAAGAATGAGATGCCACAAAGATTCATCATGGAGTTGGAATTATTTGATATTTGGGGAATAGACTTCATGGGACCTTTCCCACTCTCATACTCAAACAATTACATATTGGTGGTTGTGGACTATATGTCTAAATGGGTAGAGGCCATAGCAACATCAACAAATGACAACAAACTAGTGATCTACTTCTTGAGGAAGAATATATTTATTCGGTTTGGGGTTCCAAGAGCTCTTATAAGTGATGGGGAAGTCACTTTTGCAACAAGCAACTAGAGACCATCCTCCTCAAATATGGTGTTAAGCACAAAGTAGCCACCCCATACCATCCACAAACCAATGGTCAAGTTGAAATTTCAAATAGAGAGCTCAAGAGGATCCTTGAGAAAACTATTGGAAACTCAAGGAAAGATTAGTCCAAGAAGTTGGATGATGCTTTATGGGCCTATAGAACAGCTTTTATGACACCTATTGGCATGTCTCCATACCAATTGGTGTTTGAAAAAGCTTGTCATCTACCAGTGGAGCTTGAACATAGAGCATTTTGGGCTCTAAAGATGTTAAACTTTGATAATCAAGCTGCTGGAGAAAGAAGGATGTTGCAACTTAATGAGCTAGATGAATTCAGAACTCAAGCCTATGAAAATGCCAAGATTTACAAGGAAAAAACAAAGAAATGACATGATCTAAAGCTGTCAAGAAGGGAGTTTGTAGAAGGCCAAAAGGTTCTCTTATACAACTCAAGGCTCAAATTCTTCCCAGGGAAGCTGAAATCAAAATGGTCAGGACCTTTCACAATCATCAAAGTTTCTCCTTATGGTTACGTGGAGCTTATGGATGAGAAAACACAAAGAACTTTCTTTATCAATGGCCACAGACTTAAGCATTACTTGGGAGACTCACTGGATGACCAAAGGGTGAGCTGCAACCTCAGCTGAAGAGGAAGAACCGTAAAGCTAATGACGTTAAAGAAGTGCTAGTTGGAAGGCACCCCAACACTCATATCCTTTCATTTTCAAGCTTTCTAGATTAGTATGTTGAGTTACTTTGGTTAATTTCTTTCCAGTTTCTAGTGTTAGTTATTTAGTTGGTAGATTTTTATATTTTAGCTTCAAAAGTTTTTTTAGTCTCGCTGAAAGTGTAAATTTGCATTATTTATTACGTGATATCTTTAATTGGGTTGAGAAACTGGCTGAAGAACTAAGTTTAGTGTGGCCACCAGCCCACTTATTTTTGAGCTTACATAATAACAATTTAATTGATCTTAAGATAAGCTAAAAATTAAGTTTTTTGTGGCCACTGATGAGCGGATAATTTATACGCTTTTGGCATTGTTTTTACATAGTTTTTAGTATGTTTTAGTTACTTTTTATTATATTTTTATTAGTTTTTATGCAAAAATCACATTTCTGGACTTTACTATGAGTTTGTGTGTTTTTCTGTAATTTTAGGTATTTTCTAGCTGAAGTTGAGGGACCTGAGCAAAAATCTGATTCAGAGGCTGAGAAAGGACTCCAGATGTTGTTGGATTCTGACCTCCTTGCACTCAAACGAATTTTTCTAGTGCTACAGTAGTCCAATTGGCGCGCTCTTAATTGGGATGAAAAGCTAACATCTTGGGCTTTCCAGCAATGTATAATAGTTCACACTTTGCTCAAGATTTTATGGCCCAAACTAGAGTTAAAACGCCCATTAGAGACCATTTTCTGGCGTAAAACGCCAAAACTGGCACCAGAACGGTAGTTAAATGCCCAAACTGGCATCCAAGCTGGCGTTTAACTCCAGAAAAAGCCTATGCACATGTAAAGCTCAATGCTTAGGCCAAGTACACACCAAGTGGGCCCCGGAAGTAGATTTCTGCACTATCTGCACTTAGTTACTTATTTTTTGTAATCCTTAGTAACTAATTTAGTATAAATAGCACTTTTTTCTATTGTATTTGATCCTGGGATCAACTTTTATGCCATCTTTCACATTTGGGAGGCTGGCCATTCGGCTATGCCTAGACCTTTTTCTCTTATGTATTTTCCAATGGTGGAGTTTCTACACCTCATAGATTAAGGTGCGGAGCTCTACTGTTCTTCATGAATTAATGCAAGTACTATTATTTCTCTTTCAATTCACGCTTACTTCTTCTCCAAGATATACTCTCGTACTTAATTCAGTTAAGTCAGAATGAAGTGGTGACCCGTGACAATCACCCACTATCTTTGTTACTCGCTTAGCCAAGATCCGCGTGCCTGACAACCACGAGTGGTCTATATGATGTTCAACGTAGTCATTGGACGACAGCTGGAGTATAGTCTCTTGGGTTTCTGATCCACGGATTTTACTTACCTCTCCTGACAACAGAGCATTCAAATCCGTGAGATTAGAACCTTCGTGGTATAGGTTAGAACCAATTGGCAGCATTCTTGAGATCCGAAAAGTCTAAACCTTGTCTGTGGTATTTCAAGTAGGATCTGGGATGGGATGACTGTGATGAGTTTCAAACTCACGAATGCTGGGCACAGTGACAGTGTGAAAAAGGATAGAGAGATCCTATTCTGACACAAGTGAGAATCGACAGATGATTAGCCGTGCGGTAGCTGTGCCTAGTATTTTTCATCCGAGACGAGAAATCCGATAGTTGATTAGCTGTACAGAAACCGTTGTTGGTCCATTTTCACTGAGAGGACGGATGGTAGCCATTGACAATGGTAATCTACCAACATACAGTTTGCCATGCAAGGGAGCACGCATGATTGGATGAAGACAATAGGAAAGCAGAGGTTCAGAAGCAACAAAGCATCTCCAAACGCTTATCTGAAATTCCCACCAATGAATTACATAAGTACCTTTATTTTAATTTACGTTTTATTTATCTTTCAATTATCAAAACTCATAACCAATTGAATCCGCCTGACTAAGATTTACAGGATAACCATAGCTTGCTTCAAGCTGGCAATCTCCGTGGGATCGACCCTTACTCGCATAAGGTTTTATTACTTGGACGACCCAGTGCACTTGCTGGTTAGTTGTACAGGAGTTGTGAAAAGTGTGAATCACAATTCTGTGCACCAAAATTTTGGCGCCGTTGCCGGGGACTGTTCGAGTTTGGACAACTGATAGTTCATCTTGTTGCTTAGATTAGGTAATCTTCTTTCTTGTTTCAACCTTTATTTTCTTTTCAAAAAGTTTTCGAAAAAAAATAAAATAAAATATCTAATACAAAAAAATTTTAATACAATCATGAAAACCAAAAAATTTTTGTGTTTCTTGTTTGAGTATAGCATCAAATTTTAAGTTTGGTGTCAATTGCATGTTTTAGTTTTTCTTAAATTTTCGAAAATTCATGCATTATGTTCTTCTTTGATCTTCAAGTTGTTTTTGATGATTTTCCTTGTTTGTTCTTGGGTTGTATCTTTTCTTGTCTTTTCTTGTGCATTTTCTTGTGCATTTTCGAATTGTTTGTGTCTTGCATGTCTTTCTTTTTTTAAAAATTTTCAAAAATATGTTCTTGATGTTCATCATGATCTTCAAAGTGTTCTTCATATTCATCTTGACATTCAAAGTATTCTTGCATGCATTATTTGTTTTGATATTAAATTTTTATGTTTTGTTTCATTTTGTTATTTTTCTCTCTCCTCATTAAAAATTCAAAAGTAAAAAAATATATTTTCCTTATTCTTCTCATAATTTTCGAAATTTTGAGTTGACTTGTTCAAAAATTTTTAAAATTTAGTTGTTTCTTGTTAGTCAAGTCAAAATTTAAATTTAAAAGCTTTATCTTTTCAAATCTTTATCAAAATCAATTCTTTTTCATTTTTTTTATGATTTTCGAATTTCATTCTTAAAATTTTTCAAAATCCTTTTCACTTTTCTTTTAATGTTTTCGAAAATTTTAAAACTAATTTTTTTGAAAATCTTTTTCTTAATTTCATTTCATATTTTCAAAAATCCTTGCTAACAATTAATGTTTTGATTCAAAAATTTCAAGTTTGTTACTTTCTTGTTAAGAAAGGTTCAATCTTTGAATTCTAGAATCATATCTTTTAGTTTCTTGTTTGTCAAGTCATCAACTTTAATTTTAAAAATCAAATCTTTTTAATTTTTTTTCATTTCTTTTTCAAAATAAATTTAAATCATATCTTTTAAAATTTTAATTTCAAAATCTTTTTCTAAACTTCTTATCTATTCAAAATTTATTTTCAAATCTTTTTTAACTAACTACTTGACTTGTTTGTTTTAATTTTAAAAAGTTTACTATTTCTTATCTTTTTCAAAACCACCTAACTACTTTTCCACTTCTAATCTTCAAAAATCACTAACCACTTTTTCAAAAATCTTTTTAATTAACTAATTGTTTTAGTTTTTAATTTTCTTGTATTTCTTTTTCAAATTTTTGAAACTAAATAAAAATAAAAATATTTTTCTTTTCCCTCTTCTTAAAATTCAAATACTATCTCTCTCATCTCTTTCTATTTATTTTATTTATTTACTGACATTTCTCTTCTACTCGTCTAATAATTCAAACCTTCTCCCTCTCTCTGTGTTCGAATTCTTCTTATTCTCTCTCTACCTCATTCTTCTATTCTTCTTTTCCTCTGACACATAAAGGAATATCTATATTGTGACATAGAGGATTCCACTACTCTCTTTTTTCTCTTCTTTTTCATATGAGCAGGAACAAGGATAAAGACATTCTTGTTGAAGCTGATCCTGAACCTGAAAAGACTTTGAAGAGGAAGCTAAGAGAAGCTAAAGCACAACAATCCAGAGAGGACCTTACAGTAAATTTCAAAAAAGAGGCAAACATGGCAGCCGATCCTGAGAACAATGGTTGAGATGCAAGGAAGATGCTTGGTGACTTTACTGCACCAACTTCCAACTTCTGTGGAAGAAGCATCTCAATTCCTACAATTGGAGCAAACAACTTTGAGCTTAAGCCTCAATTAGTTTCTCTAATGCAGCAGAATTGCAAGTTTCATGGACTTCTATTGGAAGATCCTCATCAGTTCTTAGCTGAATTCTTGCAAATCTGTGACACTGTTAAGACCAATGGGGTTGATTCCGAGGTCTACAGACTTATGCTTTTCCCCTTTGCTATAAGAGACAGAGCTAGGATATGGTTGGACTCACAACCTAAGGAAAGCCTTAACTCTTGAAAAAATTTAGTCAATGCTTTCTTGGCCAAATTCTTTCCACCTCAAAAGATGAGCAAGCTTAGAGTGGAAGTCCAAACCTTCAGACGGAAGGAAGGTGAATCCCTCTATGAAGCTTAGGAAAGATACAAGCAACTTATCAGAAGGTGTCCTTCTGGCATGCTTTCAGAATGGAGTATCTTATGTATATTCTATGATGGTCTGTCTGAATTGTCCAAGATATCATTGGACTACTCTGCTGGTGGATCTCTTCATCTGAAGAAAACCCCTGCAGAAGCCCAGAAACTCATTGAGATGGTTGCAAATAACCAGTTCATGTACACTTCTGAAAGAAATCCTGTGAATAATGGGATAACTCAGAAGAAAGGAGTTCTTGAGATTAATACTCTGAATGCCATATTGGCTCAGAATAAAATATTGACTCAGCAAGTCAATATGATTTCTCAAAATCTGACTGGATTGCAAGCTGCATCCAACAGTACTAAAGAAGCCTCATCTGAAGGAGAAGCTTATGACTTTGAGAATCCTATAATGGAAGAGGTGAATTACATGGGAGAATCCTATGGAAACACCTATAATCCTTCATGGAGAAATCATCCAAATTTCTCATGGAAGGATCAACAGAAGCCTCAACAAGGCTTCAATAACAATAATGGTGGGAGAAATAGGTTTGGCAATAGCAAGCCTTTTCCATCATCTTCTCAGCAACAGACAGAATTCTGAGTAGAGCCTCTCTGGCTTAGCAACCATAGTCTCTGATCTATCTAAGGCCACTCTCAGTTTCATGACTGAAACAAGGTTCTCCATCAGAAATTTGGAGGCACAGGTGGGTCAGCTGAGTAAAAGAGTTACTAAAACTCCTCCTAGTACTCTCCTAAGCAATACAGAAGAGAATCCAAAGAGATATTGTAAGGCCATCAATATAACCAAAATGGCCGAACCTATAGAGGAGGAAGAGGTAGTGATTTCCAGGGAGGAAGACCTCAATAGACGTCCACTGACCACTAAGAAGTTCCCTAATGGGGAACCAAAGGAATCTGAGGCTCATACAGAGACCATAGAGATTCCACTGAACTTACTATTGCCATTCATGAGCTCTAATGAGTATTCTTCCTCAGAAGAAGATGAAGATATTGTTGAAGAGCAAGTTACTCGGTATCTAGGAGCAATCATGAAGCTGAATGCCAAGTTATTCGGTAATGAGACTTGGGAGGATGAATCTTCATTGCTCATCAATGAACTGAATGCGTTGGTTCAGTAGAAATTACCTCAAAAGAAATCGGATCCCAGAAGGTTCTTAATACCTTGTACCATGGGCACCATGACCTTTGAGAAGGCTCTGTGTGACCTGGTGTCAGGTATAAACTTCATGCCACTCTCTGTAATAGAGAAACTAGGAATCTTTGAGGTACAAGCTACAAGAATCTTACTAGAAATGGCAAACAAATCAATGAAACAGGCTTATGGACTTGTAGAGGATAGTAAGATTGAAGGCCTTTACATCTCTGCTGACTTCATAATCCTAGGCACTGGGAAGGATGAGGATGAATCCATCATCCTTGGAAGACCCTTCCTAGCCATAGTAAGGGTTGTGATTGATGTAGACAGAGGAGAGTTAGTCCTTCAATTGAATGAGGACTACCTTGTGTTTAGGGCTCAAGTATCTTCTTCTGTAAACATAGAGAAGAAGCATGAAAAGCTACATCCAATTCTCTCCATACAGAGTCAAGCAGAGCCCTCACATTCAAACTCTAAGTTTGGTGTTGGAAGGCCACAATCATGCTCTGAGTACTAGTGAAGCTCTGTAAGAGCTTCCTATGAAGCTATTGACATTAAAGAAGCGCTTGTTGGGAGGCAACCCAATTTTATTTATCTATGTTAATTACTTTTCCTTTTCAATTTTCATTATTAGTTTATGTTTTCTTTAGGATGATGATCATGTGGAGTCACAAAAATAGCTACAGAATTAAAGCAGAATAAAAAATAACATCAAAAACAGCACACCCTAGAGGACAGGCTTACTGGCGTTTAAACGCCAGTAAAGATAGCAGAATGGGCGTTTAACGCCCAGTCTGGCAGCATTCTGGGCGTTAAACGCCAGAGTTTGCAGACAGGCTGGCATTTAACGCCAGAAAAGGGTGTTTGGCTGGTGTTAAACGCCAGTAAGGATAGCAGAATGGGCGTTTAACGCCCAGTCTGGCAGCATTCTGGGCGTTAAACGCCAGAATTGGCAGACAGGCTGGCATTAAATGCCAGAAAGAGGCATTAGCCTGGCGTTTAACGCCAGGAAAGGCAGCAGACTGGCATTTAAATGCCAGAAAGGGCTGTCTAGGGGCATTTAAATGCCAAAAAGGTGCAGGGACCAGAATTCCTTGACACCTTAGGATCTGTGGACCCCACAGGATCCCCACCTATCCCAACTCTTTTTCTCTCCTTTTCACACCTTTTCATAACACTCTTCCCCAAAATAACCTCCACTAATCACCTCTATTTCTCCTCCAAAACCATCATACAACCCACCTACCCCCACCCATTCAAATTCAAACCATCTCCCTCCCTAACTCAACCCCTATTACAAGAATTCCCTCTCCACTCTACTCCTATATAAGCCCCTCATCACTCCTTCATTTTTATACATCATAACCACCTAAAACCTCCCTTGGCCGAACCTTTCACACACCTTCATCTCCTCAATCTCTTCTTCCTTTAATCCTTTCTTTCTTCTTTGGCTCGAGGACGAGCAAACCTTTTAAGTTTGGTGTGGAAAAAAGCTCTGCTTTTTATTTTTCCATAACCATTAATGGCGCCTAAGGCCAGAGAAACCTCTAGAAAGAGGAAAGGGAAGGAAGTTGCTTCCAACTCCGAGTTATGGGAGATGGAGAGATTCATCTCAAAATCCCATCACTAGAAAGAGGATGGAGCAAACAAGAGAGCCCACTCATGGACCTCAACAAGAGCATGAGGAAGTTCCTCATCAAGAAATCCCTGAGATGCCTCAAGGGATGCATTTTCCTCGACACAACTATTGGGAGCAACTCAACACCTCTTTAGGAGAATTGAGTTCCAACATGGAACAACTAAGAGTGGAGCACCAAGAGCACTCCATCATCCTCCATGAAATCTGAGAGGACCAAAAGGCCATGAGAGAGGAGCAACAAAGGCAAGAAAGAGACATAGAGGAGGTCAAGAACTCCATTGGTTCTTCAAGAGGAAGAAGAAGCCACCATCACTAAGGTGGACCCGTTCTTTAATCTCCTTATCTATTTTCTTTTCTGTTTTTGGTTTTTATGCTTTATGTTTTGACTATGTTTGTGTCTTCATTACATGATCATTAGTGTTTAGTGTCTATGTCTTAAAGCTATGAATGTTCCATGAATCTTTCACCTTTCTTAAATGAAAAATGTTTTCTGAAAAAGAAAAAGAAGTACATGAATTTCGAATTCTATCTTGAAAATAGTTTAATTATTTTGATGCGGTGGCAATACTTTTTGTTTTCTGAATGAATTCTTGAATAGTGCATATTTTTTATAGTGAAGTTTATGAATGTTAAAATTGTTGGCTCTTGAAAGAATAATGAAAAAAGAAAAATGTTATTAATAATCTGAAAAATCATAAAATTGATTCTTGAAGCAAGAAAAAGCAGTGAAAAACACAAATCTTGCGGAAAAAAATGGCAAAAAATAAAGAAAAAGAAAGAAAAAGAAAAAGCAAGCAAAAAATGCCAATAGCTCTTTAAACCAAAAGGCAAGAGCAAAAAGCTAGTAACCCTTTAAACTAAAAGGCAAGGGTAAAGAGGATCTAAGGCTTTGAGCATCAGCGGATAGGAGGGCCCAAAGGAATAAAATCCTGGCCTAAGCGGCTAAATCAAGCTGTCCCTAACCATGTGCTTGTGTCATGAAAGGTCCAAGTGAAAAGCTTGAGACTGAGTGGTAAAAGTCGTGATCCAAAGCAAAATGAGTGTGCTTAAGAACTCTGGGCACCTCTAACTGGGGACTCTAGCAAAGCTAAGTCACAATCTGAAAAGGTTCACCCAATTATGTGTCTGTGGCATTTATGTATCCGGTGGTAATACTGGAAAACAATATGCTAAGGGTCCCGGCCAAGACTCATAAAGTAGCTGTGTTCAAGACTCAACATACTAAACTAGGAGAATCAATAACACTATCTGAATTTTGAGTTCCTATGGATGCCAATCATTCTGAACTTCAAAGGATAAAGTGAGATGCCGAAACTGTTCAGAAGCAAAAAGCTACTAGTCCCGCTCATCTAATTGGAACTAAGCTTCATTGATATTTTGAAATTTAGTGTATGTTCTCTTCTTTTTATCCTATTTTGTTTTTAGTGGCTTGGGGACAAGCAAAAATTTAAGTTTGGTGTTGTGATGAGCGGATAATTTATACGCTTTTTGACATTGTTTTTACATTGTTTTTAGTATGTTTTGGTTACTTTTTATTATATTTTTATTAGTTTTTATGCAAAAATCACATTTCTGGACTTTACTATGAGTTTGTGTGTTTTCTATAATTTCAGGTATTTTCTGGCTGAAGTTGAGGGACCTGAGCAAAAATCTTATTCAGAGGCTGAGAAAGGACTCCAAATGCTGTTGGATTCTGACCTCCCTGCACTCAAGCACGTTTTTCTGGTGCTACAAAAGTCCAATTGGCACGCTCTCAATTGGGCTGGAAAGCTAACATTTTGGGTTTTCCAGAAATGTATAATAGTCCACACTTTGCCCGAGATTTGATGGCCCAAACTGGCGTTAAAATGCCCACCGGAGACCCTTTTCTTGCGTAAAACGCCGGAACTGGCACCAGAATGGGAGTTAAACACTCAAACTGGCATCCAAACTGGCGTTTAACACCAGAAAAAGCCTATGCACATGTAAAGCTCAATGCTTAGCCCAAGTACACACCAAGTGGGCCCTGGAAGCGGATTTTTGCACTATCTGCACTTAGTTACTTATTTTCTGTAATCATTAGTAACTCGTTTAGTATAAATAGCACTTTTTACTATTGTATTTGATCCTGGGATCAACTTTTATGCCATTTTCCTCTTATGTATTTTCTAACGGTGGATTTTCTACACCTCATAGATTAAGGTGCGGAGCTCTGCTATTCTTCATGAATTAATGCAAGTACTATTGTTTCTCTTTCAATTCACGCTTAATTCTTCTCCAAGATATACTCTCGTACTTAATTTAGTTAAGTCAGAATGAAAGGGTGACCTGTGATAATCACCTACTATCTTCGTTACTCGCTTAGCCAAGATCCACGTGCCTGACAACCACAAGCGGTCTACATAATGTTCAACATAGTCATTGGACGACAGCCAGAGTATAGTCTCTTGGGTCTCTGATCGACGGATTTAACTTGCCTCTCCTGACAATAGAGCATTCAAATCCGTGAGATTAGAACTTTCGTGGTATAGGCTAGAACCAATTGGCAACATTCCTGAGATCCGGAAAGTCTAAACCTTGTGTGTGGTATTCCAAGTAGGATCTGGAATTGGATGACTGTGATGAGCTTCAAACTCACGAATGTAGGGTGCAGTGACAGTGTGCAAAAGGATAGAGAGATCCCATTCCGGCACAAGTGAGAACCGACAGATGATTAGCCGTGTGGTAGCTGTGCCTGGTATTTTTCATCCGAGACGAGAAATTCGACAGTTGATTAGCCGTACAGAAATTGTAGTTGGACCATTTTCACTGAGAGGATGGATGGTAGCCATTGACAACGGTGATCCACCAACATACATCTTGCCATGGAAGGGAGCACGCATGATTGGATGAAGACAATATAAAAACAGAGGTTCAGAAGCAATAAAGCATCTCCAAACGCTTATCTGAAATTCCCACCAATGAATTACATAAGTACCTTTATTTTAATTTACGTCTTATTTATCTTTCAATTATCAAAACGCATAACCAATTGAATCCTCCCGACTAAGATTTACAGGATGATCATAGCTTGCTTCAAGCCGGAAATCTCCGTGGGATCGACCCTTACTCGCGTAAGGTTTTATTACTTGGACGACCCAGTGAACTTGCTGGTTAGTTGTACCGAAGTTGTGAAAAGTGTGAATCACAATTCCATCACTAGCCACCACCATAAAAATTCCATTCATACATCCAAGTTCAACCTAATTAGTTGGTATCCTGATGCACTCAGTAAATTGGTGAGATAAATGCAAAGGCTACTTAATTGTGTACACATAAAGTGGAAGTGGAAGGGTATGAAGAATTAAATTTATTCCACTCATAATGTGTACAATAAAGTTCAATCATGAACTAGTTATTAGATGCAATCAACTTAAGTTTGGTGTCCAAGAGACACATAAAATGAATGCCGATTAATTGGAGGAAAATGAAGCAACCTTTGATCACTAATGAAAGTTTTTGTAACTAAATTTTCAAGAAGAAGTGGGGCCCACAAGACATTGATCACTTATCAAGTCAAGGGAGTCAAAGTGTACTTCACACTTTGGAACTCACAACTTGAAGAAAGCTGAACCATCTTTTGAATTGGCACTTCCCCCACGCTAGGTGCCAATACCAAGTGTGAAAACTTTCAATTTTGCACCCTACCAGATTATTCTTTTCCCCTATATAATGCACTCAAGCACCCCTCTTCTCGACACTACACACTTCACTTCTCTCTTCTATATCAACATTCTGTCTCCCTCTTTACTTTCTTGCCTTCTTTCTTTCCTTCTTGCTTTCTTGATTAGGACAATCAAGTCCTAAGTTTGGTGTTGATCAAATTTGCTTTGCTTTTCTTCTTTTACTCTCTTTTAATTCTTTTCATCACTTCACAAATGGCACCACCAAAGGCCACTAGTTCAAAGAAAAGAAAGACCAAGGAAGCCTCCTCTGGCTCTTCAAGCTACAATTAGTACAAGTTTCTTTCATTCCTCCACCAAAACTAATTCTTTGGGAGAGTGAGTGAAAGGCAAATCATCCCTGAGGTTGGCTTCCAACTTGGAAGAGATGAGCACAGAAAAATCACCAATGAGATCAATAGTAGGGGCTGGACAATTTTGTGCAATCCACCAAAGAAGGTGGTAGTGAGCTTGGTGAGAGAGTTTTATGCCAATGTTGTTCCACAGCCAGGGCAACAAATCACTCATTTAAGCTTTGTAAGATGGAAGGATATTGACTACAACCCAGCAAACTTAGAAAGGATGTTGGAAGTGAGGCGCACAAGATCCTCCTGGAGCTATGAAGAAAGAGTCAAGCAACTTGATCCCATATTCGACGACATTCTCAATGAAATCTGTGTTCTCAATGCTGAATGGATCAAGGACAAAGATGGGAGGCCAAACCAACTAAGGAGGAGAGACTTGTGTCCTCAAGCTAGACGATGGCTAGATTTTTTGAGAAGATCCCTCAACCCTACCTCCAACACTTCAAAGGTGACTGATGCGCGAAAATTTCTCTCAACAAATCTCCTTTCAGCAAGTATACCGAGTTGTCATCAAGTAAAAACTCACAATAGAGTGAGGTCGAATGCCTTAGGGATTGATTGCTCGAGCAACTTTAATTGGAGGAACGTTCTAGTTGAGCTAAGCCGAAATTGAGTTGAGAATTGTAGAAAGTTAAATAGCGGAAAAGTAAATTGCAGAAAGTAAATTACAGAATCTTAAATGGGGATTTGGAAAAATGAACATAAAAATAAATGGAAGAAAGTAAAGAGAATGAGTAAGATCAAAAATGGGGATTCATTGGGCTTAGGAGATGTTGCATTCTCCGGATCAAGTTCATTCTCATCTCTTCCTCAATCAATGCATTCATTGATCTCGTTGGCAATCTTAGATGATTGGATCCCAATTCCTTGGCAACCTGATCTCGCTAAGCTTGAACAATTGCCCAATTCCTTGATTTAATTGCTCATGGAAAGAGATGAAGTATGGTCACTAATTATAGCACATGTATTTCCAAATCAAAGTGTTGGGAGGATTATATGTCACTATATCCGTCCAAACCCCAATTTGGTCCAACATGAGAAAGCATTTCTAGCATGATCTCCTCATCCCTTTTCCAAGGCTCAGAGGAGATCTAATTATGGAGAGTTTCTTTTCCAAGACAACAAACCAATTGATCTAAGATCGAAAGCTTTCTAGTAAATCAAGAGAAAAGAAAGAAGAAGAAGAATGAAAAATATAATTGATCCATCAAATTACAACAGAGCTCCCTAACCCAATGAAAAGGGATTTAGTTGTTCATAGCTCTAGAAAAGGAAGATGATAGAGAAGAGTACATTCTAAAGTAAACTAGAATTTACAGGAAAAGTAAATATATAGAGTGTAGTTCTCCAAAAATGCCAAGTTTCTCTCTAGTTCAAAACTACTCCTATTTATACTACTCTTCTTGATCTTCTAGTCAGCTCTTCAAGTCTTGGATATGGGCCTTTGATCTTGAGTTGAAGCAGTTACATTCTTCAGTGGGCTCAGCTTTGCTTGCAGAAAAAGTGTGAGTCAGGCATGGGTGGACGTTAGTTAGGACGTTAGTGGTGTTAACGTTAAATGAAAATGTGGGTTCGAGAACGTTAGTGACGATCACCTTTTTCACTAACACTCCAAACCATATTGATCCACGTTAACTTCAACGTTAGTAGCACTAACGTGACCACAAATGTTGCCTCTTAGTTCTTCGCAAACATTATTGGCATTCACCTTTACCAATAACGTTGCCTCTTAGTCCTTCGCAAACGTTATTGGCATTCACCTTTACCAATAACGTTGCTCTTTGCTTCTTTTCCCCATGTTAGTGATCCACGTTAATGTAAATAACGTGGCCTTTAACGTGGGCAAGAGCGTTAGTGACGCTTACTTTTCTCACTAACGCTTCAAACGCCCATTCTTCCCACGTTAGTGCCTCATGTTAATTGCATTAACATGACCATTAACGTGACCATTAACGTGGTGGTGATTGCCATCTCCAATGTTAGTAACAAAGGTGAGTGTCACTAACGTTGGCCTATCATTCCTTGCTCCACGTTACCCTTCACGTTAGTGGTCTTAACGTGACCACTAACGTGGGCAATATTGGCTTAGTCCAACGTTAGTGACAAAGGTGAGTGTCACTAACGCTGGCGATTGCTTTCTCCTCCCACGTTAGAGTTCACGTTAATTGGCTTAACGTTACTCTTAACGTGGCTAAGTGTGCCCTTTTAGAACGTTAGTGGTATTCACTTTTACCACTAACGTTGGAGCTCCCCTTTTCCTTCACGTTAGCTACCACGTTAATGTAATTAACGTGGGCTATAATGGCTTTGAAGGCTTTATTGGTGATCACTTTTTCCATTAACGCTGCAAGCTTATTCCCATTCCACGTTAGTGGTCACATTAATTAGATTAACGTGGCTCTTTCTTGCTTCCTTTGTCCTGAAATCAAGCAAATAAAGTGTATCAAAGCTCTGTTCCAAGTCATGAGATCATGCATTATCCATTTTATCATTCAATTCCTGCCTAATTCTCATGAAATCATGTAAAGTTGACAATGTTTGCTGGAATCAAGATGTAAGTGTATATCTACCCAAAACTTGCTTATTTACTAAGAAATTGCATAAAACTACCCTAAAACAGTAAAAAAAGGTCAGTGAAACTGGCCAAGATGCCTTGGCATCAGTGTCTATAGAGAGAGTTGTGATAATCTACAGCATCATAAAAGGAGAAAATGTGATTGAGGGAGAAATGATTGCAAGCAACTTTCAGATGGTGCTAACAAGCACCAAGGACAGCACAAGGCTGGCCTTTCCAAGCATTATCCAGTGATTATATGATGAAGCTGGAGTGGAAACTGTTATAGATGAGGTAGTGCTAGAGCAAGACAAACCAATAACTGCCAAGAAGATGGAAAAAGTGGTGGCTGTCAATCCACTACAAAGAGCCAGGGAGCATAGAGCTCATATGCAAGCACCCCAATTTCCACCACAACAAGAAGAGGCATATATTCATCCATTAATACCACAAGTTCAAGCATAATTTTCTGAAGGGTTCAATTAGAGGGAGATGCAGGGGAACATCCACACATGCAAGGAGATATCACTCAACTTATGGAGCAATAGAAGCAATGGGAACAAATGCAAGAGAGCATCCAACAGCTTTAAGGAAATGTGGAGCAAATTAAAGAGCAGCAAGGGCAATTCCATTGGGGAGAAATGCAAGGAAGCCTCAATAAAATTCTGGAGCAACAAATGGTTCAACAGAGGAATCTTGCTGAGTTTAGGTCCTTTTATGAGGCTAGGACCACATTAAGAAGGCAATATGATATAAACACACAAGCGAAGCTGAATCACTTATGTAATGTGGTAGCCACCCTGAACCCCAACTATCCAACATTCATGCAAGGAATGGAAGAGCTTAGTGCCAGGCAGGAAGAGATTTTAGTCAAGCACAAGGAGGATGAGAGGACCTTCATGAGGAGGCTAGGCTTTTGGAAGCCAAAGGACACCCAAGCACAAGAAGGAACCTCTACAAAGAAGAATGGTGATGAGTCTTCCAATAAAAAGGATAAGGGGAAGGGGCCAATGCATCGATCAAAGGAGAAGCATCATGACAAGTAAAGGTTGTTGAGTCCCATGTTGAAATCTATTTTCTGAATTTACTGCTTAGTGGTTGTTTTGATATGTTAGCTGTTTGTTTTTTTTAGAGTCCTTCTATGAGTCCTTAGGTTTCAGTTTATATTTTGAGAAAGAAAATGTTAATTGTTAAGCTTCGCAATATCAATAAAATTAGTTTGTTTCTACAAGGAGTCAATGATGAGTTGTTACAAAACAAGGGTAAGAGACTAAGACCCACGTAAGTTGAATTCAAAATAAGAGATGAGAAATAAATATAAAACCGTGAATTAAAGTTTGGGAAGTGAGTAATCCATAATGAAACAACTAGACATAGAGGACATAATAAGTAGATGCTACAGATGACCCTTGAATATCAATAGAGCCAAGAAGTAGTAAGCAAGACCCAAGGCTCTGAGCATCAACTACTAGGAAGAAGAGAAAGAAACAAACAGCTCAAAGAGCTAACATCCTAGTAGATGCTTGTGGTGAAGATGTGTCAAGAAGAGAGACCTGAACAAGTAAATTCTTAGGGGTGTCTCAACACCTAGTACACTAAAACCATCAGGCACCACGGACGATGAAGTGAAGACGACAAATGCATAAGTTATAGGCGCAACAAAGAAACACCAAAGGAGAAGAAATCCAGTTGTTAAGAAGACCGTGAATCTGGATGCAATGCTGATGTCTCAGGTTGTAGCTAAAGTCAAGGCCAGCGGGAGCAAGAACGTCAGCAGCACAAAGAGTGGTTGCCAACGGCAACCTTTGAAAGTGAAATGCTGCTTTTTTGTTTGTTCTAGTGTATACAACATTCTGAGGTTGTATTATGTTGACTCTGGTGTAATTATAATATTTATTTCTTCTATTGCAGAGGAAGCTTGAGTATAACACCAACGATGAGTCATTGGGTACTTTTCCGGGTTATCACTCCGAGGACCATTCTCCATGAGGTTGGCTCAATGGAAGTCGATGGATTATAGGGACTTACCGGAGGTAAGTAAACAGCGGAGCAAAATGTATTATGCTTGGTTTTGTGTGTGATGTGTAAGACAGCGGATTTAAAAAAAATAAATAAGAAATTTATTTATAATTTATTATATTTAATTGAGATTATATTTTTAAGAGATTTTATATATAAATTAAGCAATTTCTTAGTTATGATTTAAAGTTTTAGTAATTGAATGATAATAAGGATTTTTATATGCTTTAATTTGAATAATTAGATTTTTAGCTGTATTTTATAATTAAAAGAAAATTAGTTTGATTATCTCCAAATATTGAATTAGAGTATTGAGTTGAAAATAATTTATAAATTAATGATTAAATGATAATTTTAGATATTATTATTGGATTCAAAATTAGTTTTTATTTACTCTATTACCCTTTAATTTTATTAAAATTACTAAATTACCCAAAATTTCCAATTTCATACACAAAACTCTAATCCCCAAATTGAAACACTAACCCTTTATAACCTAACCCTAACCGCCAATGTTTCCCTTTCTTACCAAACCCAGCAGCAGCCTCAGAAATTTTCATAGAAAGAGAGAGAGTGTGAGAAAGTTGCGGGAGAAGAAAGAAGGGAGGAGGAGGCTCCGTTGCGCCTCCACCGGTCATCGTCGGACCACCGTTGCCGCATGCTGCTGCCACTGTCAAGGTTGTTGTTGCCATCGTGTTGTGCTCCAGCCGTCGCCTAGGGCTGACGTAGCCATCGCCGTCGCACGTAGAGGCCAGGGGAAAGGGAAAAGGCGCGAACAGCCAGGGAGAAGGGGAGAAGAACGCCGCTGTTCTGCCGTTCTTCGTCACGGCTGAAGCTCGCCATCACAGTGGCTTGGGCGGTCACCAGAGGGAGCCGCTGACCCCCCCATGCCACTGATGAGCGGATAATTTATACGCTTTTTGGCATTATTTTTAGGTAGTTTTTAGTATATTTTAGTTACTTTTTATTATATT
Organism: Arachis hypogaea; assembly: GCF_003086295.3. Lineage (NCBI taxonomy): Eukaryota > Viridiplantae > Streptophyta > Magnoliopsida > Fabales > Fabaceae > Arachis > Arachis hypogaea. The sequence continues at coordinate 100,580,716 of NC_092038.1, forward strand.
TTTATTAGTTTTTATGCAAAAATTACATTTCTAGACTTTACTATGAGTTTGTGTATTTTTCTGTAATTTCAGGTATTTTCTGGCTGAAATCGAGGGACCTGAGCAAAAGTCTGATTCAGAGGCTGAGAAAGGACTGCAGATGCTGTTGGATTCTGACCCTCGTGCACTCGAAGTGGATTTTTTGGAACTACAAAAACTCAATTGGCGCGCTCTCAATTGCGTTGGAAAGTAGACATCTTGGCCTTTTCAGAAATGTATAATAGTCCATATTTTTCTCGAGATTTGATGGCCCAAACTGACTTTCAAACACCCACCAAAGACCCTTTTCTGGCATAAAACGTCGGAACTAGCACAAGAGCTGGAGTTAAATGCTCAAACTGGCATCCAAGCTGGCGTTTAACTCCAAAAAAGGCATATGCATGTGTAAAGCTCAATACTCAGCCTAAGCACACACCAAGTGGGCCCCGAAAGTGGATTTCTGCACAATCTGCACTTAGTTACTTATTTTCTGTAATCCCTAGTAACTAGTTTAATATAAATAGCACTTTTTACTATTGTGTTTCATCTTTGGATCTTTTTTCGATCTTTTGATCAACTTTATGCTTGGATGGCCTCACACCCATGCCTAGGCTATTTTCTCTTTTGTATTTTCCAACAGTGGAGTTTCTACACATCATAGATTAAGGTGCGGAGCTCTGCTGTTCTTCATGAATTAATGCAAGTACTATTGTTTCTCTTTCAATTCAAACTTACTTCTTCTCCAAGATATACTCTCGTACTTAATTCAGTTAAGTCAGAATGAAGGGGTGATCCGTGAGAATCACCAACTATCTTCGTTACTTGCTTAGCCAAGATCCGCGTGCCTGACAATCACAAGCGGTCTACATGATGTTCAACGTAGTCATTGAACGACAGCCGAAGTATAGTCTCTTGGGTCTCTGATCCATGGACCGAGTCCGTGAGGTTAGAACCTTCGTGGTATAGGCTAGAACCAATTGGCAGCATTCTTGAGATCCGAAAAGTCTAAACCTTGTCTGTGGTATTCCGAGTAGGATATGGGACGGGATGACTGTGACGAGCTTCAAACTCACGAATGTTGGGCGCAGTGACAGTGTGTAAAAGGATAGAGAGATCCTATTCTGACACAAGTGAGAACCGACAGATGATTAGCTATGCGGTAGCTGTGCCTGGTATTTTTCATCCGAGACGAGAAATCTGACAGTTGATTAGCCGTACAGAAACCGTAGCTGGACCATTTTCACTGAGAGGACAGATGGTAGCCATTGACAACGGTGATCCACCAACATACAGCTTGCCATGGAAGGGAGCACGCATGATTGGATGAAGACAATAGGAAAGTAGAAGTTCAGAAGCAACAAAGCATCTCCAAACGCTTATCAGAAATTTCCACCAATGAATTACATAAGTATCTTTATTTTAATTTACGTTTTATTTATCTTTCAATTATCAAAACTCATAACCAATTGAATTTGCCTGACTAAGATTTACAGGATGACCATAGCTTGCATCAAGCCGGCAATCTCTGTGGGATCGACCCTTACTCGCGTAAGGTTTTAGTACTTGGATGACCCAGTGCACTTGCTGGTTAGTTTTGCGGAGTTGTGAAGAAAGTGCTGAGTTAGTAGATGCGCATACCAAGTTGAATGCCATTGTTAGAGATCACAATTTCGTGCACCAGTGAGTCTCCAAATACTGAAAAGTCATCCATGAAGACTTCCAGAAATTTTTTCACCATATCAGTAGAGAGCATGCACCTTTGAAAGGTTGCAGGTGCATTGCACAGACCAAATGGCATCCTTCTGTATGTAAATACTTCAGATGGACATGTGAATGTTGTTTTCTCTTGATCCTGGGGATCTACTGCAATTTGATTATAACCTGAATATCCATCCAGGAAGCAGTAGTATTCATGACCTGCTAGTCTTTCTAGCATCTGGTCTATGAATGGTAAAGGAAAATGATCCTTTCTGGTAGTTGTATTGAGCCTTCTGTAATCAATATACATACGCCACCCTGTAACTGTTCTTGTAGGAACCAGTTCATTTTTTTCATTATGAACCACTGTCATGTCACCCTTCTTAGGGATGACTTGGACAGGGCTTACCCAGGGGCTATCAGAAATAGGATAAATAATGCCAGCCTCTAGTAATTTAGTGACCTCCTTCTACACCACCTCCTTCATGGCTGGATTCAGCCACCTCTGTGGTTGAACCACTGGCTTAGCGTCACCCTCCAACAGGATCTTGTGCATGCATCTGGCTGGGCTAATGCCCTTACGATCACTGATGGACCACCCAAGAGCTATCTTGTGTGTCTTTAGTACTTGAATTAGTGCTTCCTCTTCCTGTGGCTCTAAGGTAGAGCTTATGATTACAGGAAAGATATCACCTTCTCCCAGAAATGCATATTTCAAGGATGGTGGTAATGGTTTGAGCTCGGGTTTGGGAGGTTTCTCCTCTTCCTGAGGGATTCTCAGAGGTTCTATTATTCTCTCTGGTTCTTCCATATTAGGCTGAGCATCTTTAAAGATATTATCTAGCTATGATTCGAGACTCTCAATCATATTGACCTCTTTTACCAGAGAGTCAATAATATCAATGCTCATGCAGTCGTTTGGGGTGTATGGATGCTGCATAACTTTAACAACATTCAACTTAAACTCGTCCTCATTGACTCTCAGGGTTACTTCCCCTTTTTGGATGTCAATAAGGGTTCGTCCAGTTGCTAGGAAAGGCCTTCCTAGAATGAGAGTTGCACCCTTGTGCTCCTCTATTTCCAGCACCACAAAGTCAGTGGGAAAGACAAATGGCCCAACCTTGACAATCATGTCTTCAATCACGCCTGATGGGTATTTAATGGAGCCATCAGCAAGTTGGAGACATGTCCGGGTTGGTTTAACTTCTTCAGTCAAACCAAGCTTTCTGATAGTAGATGCAGGTATTAGGTTGATACTTGCCCCAAGATCACATAGAGCTTGCTTGGTACAAGTACCGTCTAATGTGCATGGTATCATAAAGCTTTCGGGATCTTTAAGCTTTTCTGGTAAGCTTTTCAGAATGACTGCACTGCATTCTTCAGTGAGGTAAACTTTTCCAGTTTCTCTCCAATCCTTCTTATGACTTAAGATCTCTTTCATGAACTTAGCATAAGAGGGTATTTGCTCAAGTGCCTCTGCAAACGGAATCTTTATTTCAAGAGTCCTGAGATAGTCTGCAAAGCGGGTAAATTGCTTATCCTGTTCTGCTTGGCGGAGTTTCTGAGGATAAGGCATTTTGGCTTTGTATTCCTCAACCTTAGTTGCTACAGGTTTATTGCCTACAAATATGGTTTGAGAAGCCTTTTTAGAGGGGTTGCTATCAGCACTTGTATATGTTTGATCCCCCACTGGCGTTTGAATGCCAGGGGTGGAAGCTAGAGTGGCGTTAGACGCCAACTCCTTACCTGTTTCTAGCGTCTGAATGCCAGAATTGAGCTTCCTTTGGGCGTTCAACACCAACTCCTTGCCTATTTCTGGCGTTTGAATGCCAGAACTGAGCATGGGTTGGGTGTTTAACTCCATCTCTCCACCCTTTTCTGGCGTTTGAACGCCAGAATTATTCCTCTCTGGGCTCTTACTGTCCTCAGAGGGATTTTGGGTAGTAGTTTGTTAGAAAATCTTATTGCTGATTGAATTCAGTAACTTGTTCTGCAGGACTGAGTTCAGCAGTTACTGTTTTAGCCTCTTCTTTCATGGAAGGTTCACTACTTAGGTACAGATGCTGATTTTTAGCAACTGTATCAATGAGCTCTTGAGCTTCTTCAATTGTCTTTCTCATGTGGATAGATCCACCAGCTGAGTAGTCTAGAGAAATCTGAACTTTCTCTGTAAGCCCATAATAGGAAATGTCTAACTGCACCCACTCTGAAAACATTTCAGAGGGACATTTTCTTAGCATCTCTATGTATCTCTCCCAAGCATCATAAAGGGAATCATTATCTCCTTGTTTAAAGCCTTGGATGCTCAGCCTTAGCTGTGTCATCCATTTTGGAGGGAAATATTGATTCAGGAATTTTTCTAACAGCTGTTTCCATGTCCTTATGCTAGCCTTAGGTTGGTTATTTACCACCTCTTAGCTTGGTCTTTCACAGCAAATGGAAACAGTAACAATCTGTAGATATCCTGATCTACTTCCTTATCATGTACTGTGTCAGCAATTTGTAAAAACTGTGCCAGAAACTCTGTAGGTTCTTCCTGTGGAAGACCGGAATACTGGCAACTTTGCTGCATCATGATAATGAGCTGAGGATTCAACTCAAAACTACTAACTTCGATGGAGGGTATACATATACTAATCCCATATGAAGCAGTAGTGGGGTTAGCATATGACCCCAGAGTCCTTTTGGACTGTTCATTTCCACTTAGGTCCATGATGGAGAAAGGGAAATGATGTGGATTTATTTTATTTATTTTATTATATAAGAAAAATAATTTTCAAAATAATAAAATGAAATAAAATAAAAACTAAAATAAAAAAAAGATTTTGAAAATATTTTTTGAAGATTTTCGAAAAACTGAGGAGAGAGAAAGTGCTTAGGATATTTTTGAAAAAGATGTGATTTTTTTTAAAAAAATCTTAAAAGATAAGATTTTGAAAATTTTTTGAAATTGAAATCTGAATTTTTATGAAAAATTTCGAAATATTTGCTTAAAAATAGTTAGTGATTTTTGAATTTTATTATGAAAGAGAGAAACACACAAAAGACACAAGACTTAAAATTTTTAAATCCAACGCTCCTTGTTTTCGAAAATTTTGGAGGGAAAACACCAAGGCACACCAAACTTAAAAATTTTAAGATCAAAACACGAAGAAGACTCAAGAACACCTTGAAGACTCACAAGAACAACAAGAACAAAAGAAAGAACACCAAACTTAAAATTTTTGGAAAACCAAAATAAATTTTTGAAAATTAAAGAAAATTAACAAGAGAACACCAAACTTAAAGTTTGGCACAAGATTTAATCAAATAAAAATTATTTTTAAAAAAATTTTAAAAGGAAGATACCCAATTGCCAAGAACATAAGCCAACGCTCTAGCCAACTGAGCTATAAATTTAATGTGTTTTAAAAAGGTATTTAATAAATAAATTTTTTTTGAAAACTAAAAATTTGAAAAAGCACAAGAAAAACAAGAAAGGACACAAAACAAGACAAACCAAAGATCAAACAAGAAAAATTGACAGGAACAATTTGAAGATCAACGAAAAACAAAGAACATGCAATTCGAAAATTGAAAGACAAAGAAAAGCATGCAATTGACACCAAACTTAAAACATGACACTAAACTCACGTAAAAACTAAAAATTAATAAAGAAAAAGAATATTTTGAAAAAATTTTTAAAAAGAAAATAAAAGACTCTGACCCAAAAGACAAAATTTTCCTAATCTAAGTAACAAGATTCACTGTCAGTTGTTCAAACTCAAACAATCCCCGGCAACGGCACCAAAAAATCGGTGCACGAAAATCACACTCACACTATGTAATTTTGCACAACTAACCAGCAAGTGCACTGGGTCGTCCAAGTAATACCTTACGTGAGTAAGGGTCGATCCCACGGAGACTGTTGGCTTGAAGCAAGCTATGGTTATCTTATTATTCTTAGTCAGGATACCGATAGGGTTCTTTAGTTTCAGTTGTAAAAAGTGAAAGAGCATGAAAAAGAGTAATGGTTACGTTGTAATGGAGAATGTGTTGGAGTTTTGGAGATGCTTTGTCTTCTGAATCTCTGCTTTCCTACTATCATCTTTTTCACGCACGCAAGGTTCTTTCTATGGCAAGCTGTGTGTTGGTGGATCACCGTTGTCAATGGCTACCATCCGTCCTCTCAGTGAAAATTGTCCAAATGCGCTGTCACCGCACGGCTAATCATCTGTCAGTTCTCGATCAGGTCGGAATAGGATCCATTGATCCTTTTGCATCTGTCACTATGCCCAACACTCGCGAGTTTAAAGCTCGTCACAGTCATCCAATCCCTGAATCCTACTCGGAATACCACAGACAAGGTTTAGACTTTCTAGATTCTCAAGGATGCTGCCAATGGATTCTAGCTTATACCACGAAGACTGATTAAGGAATCTAAGAGATACTCATTCAATCTAATGTAGAATGGAGGTGGTTGTCAGGCACGCGTTCATAGGTTGAGAATGGTGATGAGTGTCACGGATCATCACCTTCTTCATATTGAAGTGCGAATGAATATCTTAGATAGAAACAAGCGTGTTTGAATAGAAAACAGAAATAATTGCATTAATTCATCGAGACGCTGCAGAGCTCCTCACCCCCAACAATGGAGTTTAGAGACTCATTCCATCAGAGAATACAAAGTTCAGATCTAAAATGTCATGAGATACAAAATAAGTCTCTAAAAGTTGTTTAAATACTAAACTAGTAACCTAAGTTTACAGAAAATGAGTAAACTAAGATAGATAGTGCAGAAATCCACTTCTGGGGCCTACTTGGTGTGTGCTGGGGCTGAGACTTGAGCTTCTCACGTACTTGGGCTGTTTTTGGAGTTAAACGTCAAGTTGTAACCTGTTTCTGGCGCTTAACTCCAACTTGCAACCTGTTTCTGGCGTTCAATGCCAGAATGCAACATGGAACTGGCGTTAAACACCAGTTTATGTTATTTATCTTCGCGCAAAGTATGGACTATTATATATTGCTAGAAATCCCTGGATGTCTACTTTCCAACCCAATTGAGAGTGTGCCAATTAGACTCCTGTAGCTCTACAAAACCTATTCCGAGTGCAGGGAGGTCAGAATCCAACAACATCAGTAGTTCTTTTTCAGCCTGAATCATATTTTTGCTCAGTTCCCTCAATTTCAGCTAGAAAATACCTGAAATCATAGAAAAACACACAAACTCATAGTAAAGTCCATAAATATGAATTTTTCCTAAAAACTAATAAAAATATACTAAAAACTAACTAAAACATACTAAAATCTATATGAAATTACCCCCAAAAGGCGTATAAAATATCCGCTCATCAGCTCTATGACTTGAGGTTCCCATAGAGGTTCTGTATCTCCTAAGTCTTCAACCACTTCCACTTCTTTGATAATTTTGGCTTTCTCCGCTTGCTCTAATACAAAATCAGACTCCTCCTTGATGTCACTTAGTGTATAGTTGTCTTCAATGATGGAGCTTTCCTCTTGTTCAACCTTCACTAGTTTGTCAACTACTTCATCTTCAAGGGTCTCTCCTACCTCCACCTTTTGGGCCTCCTCTTGCTTCTCTTGAAGTATGTGTGCGTAAAACCGATCCATTACGTCCCTAAGACGATCTCTTCGCTTTTGTTCCGATTCAGTAGCATCATTGGGATCATGTTGCTCTTGGATTGATAGATGTGGGTGCTCTTCCATGAAGGGTGGTGATGGGGTGGAGAGTTCATTATGTAGTTGAAAAGGAAGTGCACTAGAGCTTGAGGGTTGAATATTGGGGGTAAATGATGAATCCGTACGGGATACAAGAGCTTGGAGAGCAGAGGTGAGACTAGTGAGAGCAGAGGTAAGTGTAGTTTGAAGCTCTATTTGCCCTTGGTGAATAACACGAAGAGTGTTGGTGTCCAATGGAGGTTGGGGTGGATAGGAGGGTTCATTTGTTGGGAGAAAGGGCTCACAGTACGGAGGTGGTTCTTCAAGATAAGGATATGGAGATGGTGTATATGGAGGTGGTGGTTCTAAGTATGGCTTGTAAGGTGGTGGGTTATAGGATGGATAAGGGTCATATGGAGGTGTTTGGTAACAAGGGGCTTATGAGTACGGTGGTTCAAAATTATGTTGAGGAGGGGGTTCATATACATATGGTGGTGGCTGTTAATAATCAAAACGGTGCTCACCATAGCCATTATCTTGGTATGACTCTTGGAATGGCTCTTGGTCATAGTATGTTGGTGGAGGTTGTTGCCAAGAGGGTTGATCAAATCCTTGTGGCTCCTCGCCCCTCTGATTGTTCCATCCTTGATGCATGTTCTCATTGTAATCTCCATTTCCTACATCATAATTAGGACCAAACTCATAGCCAAAGTTATGAGAATTCATAGTAGTAAGAGAAAAATAAAAACAAAAACTAACAAAAAATAAGCAACAAAGGCCTAAAACTAACAAAAACTAGCAAACAAGTAAAAAGCAAATATTTACAATAACCAATAATAAGGCATACATTTGCAATTCCCTGGCAACGGCGCCTTTTTGATGAACGGACTTTTGTGTGGTCTAGAATTTCACAATAAACTCTCGTTGCAGGTATAGTTTCTAAACCAACTAAAATCCTTTCATACAAAAATTTGGTTGTCACAAGTAACAAATCCTATAAAAATAATAACCGAAGTATTTAAATCTCGGGTCATCTCTCAAGGAATTGCAGGGAAATGTGTTACTATTGGTTATGGGTTTTTCTGAGAATTTTTAGAGTGAGGAATGATAAAATAATTAATTATAATTTAAAGCAAGGAAAATTAACAAGAGGTTTTATGCAATTAAAATAAAAAGCCTTGGCCAGGAGAAGATTAATCGGAAGTTCTATCCTTGTTGGATTTCCCAAGATCAATAGTAATAGGTTGTTGTTTCTACTTAGTTAACCCTCAACGAATGAAGGAAAGTCAAGTAGTTAAGTTAACTCTAATTCACAAGTCCTAATCCTCTCCCTTGGGAAGGATTAGCGTTAGTGACTAGAGAGCCAGCCAACAATTCCCAATTACAATTTAACTCTTGAGTCTTCCAACTCAAGGGTCTCCAAATATTAATCAACTCCAAAGCCAAGTTGGAAGCCTACTCCATTGACATGGATGCCAATTTCGCATCCATGTAAAGGGAGTAGAAAGAAGACATAATAATTGGAATTGGGTCGAGATAATCAAGCAATTAAAGAATTAAATAGAAACATACTTTTGCATTAATAAATTCCAAAATTAAAGATATCCATATGTAACTCTAAACAGGGTAAATGGGAAATTAAAAAAGCAAGGAAATAGAAAACAAACTAGAATGATAAAGACTTCAACGAAGGTAGTAACTCTGTCAATATCTAAGTCAAAAGCATAAAACTAGGAATCCAAAAACCGAGAGAGAGGAGAGAGCCTCTCTCTCTCTAGAAACTACATCTAAAACCTAAATTGTGAATAATGGGAAGTGTCTCCCTCATTCCCTCACTCTACAGCCTCTAATCAGTATTTTCGGGCTTGAAACTGGGCCAAAAACAGCCTAGAAATCGCCCTCGGCGATTTCTAATATGCTGAACTTTCACACCATCCATGCGTACGCGTGCTTTACGCGTGCGCATCCCTAAACTCCAGGTCAACTATGGTAAATTATATATTTTTGCGAAGCCCGGATGTTAGCTTTCCAATGCAACTGGAACCGCCTTATTTGGACCTCTGTAGCTCAAGTTATGATCAATTGAGTGCAAAGAGGTCAGGGATGACAGCTTAGCAATTCCTTCAACCTCTTATATTCCTTCCACTTTTGCATGCTTTCTTTCCATCCTATAATCCATTCCTGCCCTAAAAACCCTGAAATCACTTAACACACATATCAAGGCATCGAATGGTAATAAGAGAGAATTAAAAATAGTGAATTAAAGGCCAAAGAAGTGTATTTTCAATCAAAGCATAAAATCAGGAAGAAAAGTGTAAAACATACGGATTCTATGAATAAATGTGAGAATAGTGGATAAAATCCACTCAGTTAATCACAATATGTACCACGAATTAGTGGTGCATCAAGGAGGCTCCGTCGTACTGCCACTGTCGAGGTTGTTGTTGTCGTCGTGTTGTGCTGCAGCTCTCGCCGTGGGCTGACGTAGCCATCGCCGTCACACGTAGAGGCCAGGGGGAAGGGAAGAGGGGCGAACAGCCAGGAAGAAGGGGAGAAGAACGCCACTGTTCCGCCGTTCTTCGTCATAACTGAAGCTCGCCGCCTTTGCATGTCACCGTCGCCGAAGTCTCCTTCGCCATCGTAGTGGCCTGGGCTGTCACCAGAGGAAGCCGCTGACCCCCCCATCGCTGCCAATGCTGAGGAGAAAGAAAACGCGATTGAGGATCCACTGCAGCTGCTGCCATGCATGGCTGCCGGGAGCAGCGTTTACGTCGCCGGAGTTCGCTGCTAGTGCTGCGGCTGCTCCGTTCCTGGTTTATTTCTTGGTACAGTAAATCTTTTGCTTTGGAAACCTCTCTTTGTCGCTGTTTTGTTATGGATTATTGAGTTTTATGTGACGATTTTATGTCAGGGTTGAGTTATTGTTGTTAGCTGGTGCCTTTGTGGCTGTTACCGCTGCGGAACATAGTCGGAGTTGACGCTTTTGTTTTTGGGCCGAGGGTAAAAAGTTTTCTATAATGTGTTGGTTCGACCAACTGAGGTAGGGGTTTATTTTTAAAGTTAAATGTTTTAATTTAAGAATGCCTAAAAAGCTTATTGAATAATTGCAAATAATTTACGAGAGTTTAGTATTACTAATTGATGAGGATTTGTTGAATTGTGGTTGTTGATTTGAGATTTATTTGATAATAGTGAGTACTATTGCAATGATTTCGAAATTGTTGTTTGTTGAATATGCTAATTCGATTTGGATATTGTAGTATTGAATGTTGAAATGAGTTGTTGGTTATTAACTTGAGTTAAAATAGGTTTATTATTAAGAGTCATGTTGTATTGATGTTTGTGGAATCGGATTAGTGAATTGTTGAAAGAATGAAGGAGTCCGTAGGTGGTGAAGTCGAATGTTAAAGGGAGGTCTTGTCCAAGTTTTTGTAAAAATATACAAAAAGGTGATTTTGATTTGAAAATCTAACTTATAAGCTTATTTTGAGAAATGTTTCTATGTTGAGAAAAAATTTGGTTTTCATGTTTACACATATCGAGAAAAGGATTTAAAACCGTTGGAAAGAGTTTGAGAAAATGTTGATTTGATTTTTTAGTAATGAATATAGTTAAAAATGATTTTGATATTGAACATAGTTATCTTTCATATTTACAAATGCTTTGATAATGGATATAGTTTGTTGGATTTATCAATGATTTTTGAGAGTTGAAAATGGTTTGGTAGGGACCCTGGAAGGATGGCATAGTTCGACTTTTAGAGAAAATGCTACCAAATTTTTATAAAACTCTAAGATTTTGTTTAAAGCATTATTTAAAAGCGAATCTGATTTAAGAATATTATTTGATTTCAATTTATTACAGAAAGAGTCTTGTTTCCAATTGGAATTATTAAGAAAAGTATAATGTTTTAAATTCAATCTTTTGAGAAAAGTATAATATGATTAGGAATTGACGTTTTGATTGAGAATTAATTATGTGGCTGAGAAATGGTTAATGTGACTAGTCTTAGATTTAAAATTCATTTTGGGTTTAGAGATTTTGAAAGAGGTAATTAATTAACTAAAGTAAAACTAAGAGTATTTTCAAAAGGTTTGATAAAACTATAGTTTCCTTGAGTATGTTAATTATTCGCATTTTATTCATTACTTTTACGGCATTCCCATTCCCCATAGAGAAGGCCGTGGCAACATATATATTTTTCGGTGATTTGGATGAGAGGTCAGGTCGAGTTATAGTAGTGATGTCCCTTTATGTGGAGATGTTCATGCAAAATTTCCTGTTGCACGTTTATAGATTATTTTTTTCATCTGTTTATTGGAATATTTGTTGGATGAAGTTGTTATTGCCATTGACTTGGGCCATTTGTTAAAAAACCATAAAACTGGCTGAAGATCCCTCTTCTAAGCCATGCTTTGTTGGGCCTGTAACATGACTCTCTTGAATAGGCACATTGTATTTCGATATTACTTTTGTAATTTACTTCAACTTCTAAATATCTGCCTTATAAGTTTTTTATCACTTTCAATCCAATCATAAGGACATTCTATTTCTGGACGAGCATTGCCAAGGAGACTGGGGAGCCTTTTGGACACTCCGCCCAAGGCATGAGGTTATTGACGATGTGAGTTTATGGTGACTTGCACTTAGTCGAGTTATTATTTTCATGTATTTTGTCAAATTAATCTCCCAAAACTTGGTTTCAACAATTTTTTCCCTTCATTGACATGTGCTGAACTTGCTTGCAAAAGCTCTAACAGTGGAACGTCAAGAGCCAATCTGGTGGCTGCCAACAACTTTTACGGTGAATAAATGTTTCTCATTGATTTATTTAGAGCTGCTCTGTAAATCATTCCACCTAACTTTTGTTTAACTTCTGGTGTTTTGAATTGTCTGGTCCAGCAATTAGCCCTTAACCCTACTACTTACTGTAAAGAAACGTTGGAATTTATTCGTACCCGTTACATGGGATGGGCTGATGATATTACAAAGGTTTGTTCTGCCATAGTGGATTCCTATTCATCCTCTGTTGTGTACTGTGATTCTCATCATTGATAAGTGTCGATTTCTTAATACAGATCTATGTTCCACTCAACCTGGAGAGGCATTGGTATTTAATAATCGTTGATATCCTGAATGAGGACTTGATTTATCTGGACTCGGCAAAATGCTCTAAGGAGCGTACTGGCAGATTCCAAACTATGGATTATGTGGTATAGATATCTCTAGGTTAAATTATTCGTGTATTTTACTGAAGACATTTATAATGATATTCCAAAATTACATATGGTTGTAACAGCGTTGCTATATTTTTCAAACATAAATAAAATATATATGCTTATATGTATAAATAGGTGTACAAATAAATGTATAAATTACATTGATTAATTATATAAATCTCTGTATAGGCACTTTTCTTGCAAACAATGTTAAAAGATAAGAAAAAATTTTATCAAAAGGAAGCGAGTATTTCACCACTGGTGTCTAACTTCCACCTGAGAGAGCCACTTGTCAACCAACAACGGGATAAATCATAAGAACTATTAACTTGTGTGTAAACTTTTGTTGACATGATTCCACGTTATATTGTGTTAAACCTGTGTTTTCTCATGCCAATGCATAAAAGACTGTGGTCTTTTTGTTGCTCAATGGTTGCAGTTATCCTACCTTTGGAGTTCATATGGTCTAGAGGTAAGAGTTACTTGACAAAAACAATATATAAATAGACATTTATTTTATGTGTTCTAGAAATGATCTAGGACACGTGCTCATTTTGTAAGTATATATCTCTTAATCAGATGTGAAGCTCGAAGACATTATATTAGTTGTCCCATGGTATTCAGATTCTCATGTTGTTGTACTCTACGTTACTCTAAATTTATGTATTACATGATGTCACCGTAGGAAGTTAATGATCTCACAAGGATGAGGTTAGCATTGGACATATTCTTCTCTAAAGCTAACAAAAAGAGAAATGAAGTTGTGAAACTTGCAATTGATTATTGAGGCAACATTGGCCAGAATTCTACAAAGGAGGGAGGCAAGTCCTCCAAGAAACCTGTTGCTGCAGTTACTACCGTCATAAGTAGCAACAGCCAAAGCATGACTATATAATTATTGGAGTTCGAATGGCATTCCCATTATCCTTTTTTGTTGTTGTACTCTACTTGGTGATTTTGTATGATCAGTAAAAGATCATAAATCTAGGTAGTTAGTGATGCATTTATGTGCTTCTACTAATCATGAACATGCATTTTGTTTTTTGTGAAGAATTTCATATTATGCTAATATAAGTTTTTTATTGGAACTAAATTTAAATCCCGAAGGAGTTTGGTGTACGGAATCCCACACTTTGTACAGCTGAACCAGCAAGTACACTGGGTCGTCCAAGTAATACCTGAGGTGAATCAGGGTCAATCCCATGAGGATTGTTGGCTTGAATCAAGTTGTGGTTATCTTGTAGATCTTAGTCAGGTGGATAGAAAAGTTGTTTGTTTATTTAAATGCATAAAAGTAAAATAAGAATGAAATTACTTAAATTGAGTGAAACCAGTGATAAGAAGATGGTTAAGACTTCAGAGATGCTTTACTCTTCTGGATTACTTCAGTCTTACTCTCTACTCCAACTATGAATGATTTCTTCTATGGCAAGCTATATGTGATCAACGTCTTTCTTGAGAGGTCGCCAATTCTCCTCTAGTGCTGAACCTCAGGGTTAGTGCGGATCTAGTCTGATTAAGGGTGAAACTCCTACAGTTCATTCCCCTTGATGATCCTACTCAAAACGTGAAAGAGTATTACCGTCGGTTAGGAATTTCGCACAAATATCTCCGTTGATAGTATAGTTCCCAACCGACAAGTAATGCTCAATCAAAGTTTTAAAGTTAGTTGTCACAAGTACAAACCCCAATGAAAAATTTACCGAAGTATTTAAACCTCGGGTCGTCTCACAAGGAATTGCAATGAAGTGATCACTTATTAGCTATGAAGGACTAAGGGGGGTTTGATTGATAAAAGGGCAAGAAATTAAATGGCAAGAAATAAAGCAAACAATTAAAGAAAGCAATTAATAAAGAGAGACATTCATGGCAAGGATTGAGAATATAGGCTTTCTATCCTAGTCACTGATCATAACAATAATTAACAAGAGCTTATCTTATTTCGTCATCTCTAACAATGGAAGAAGGTAGAATATTATCTTCACACGAGAGAAAGTCAAATAAGACTAGTTAATCTCAATCCAAAAGTCCTAATCAACTTACTAATTGAATTAGTGAAAGATTAGTGTCAATGGTAAGAATATTAACTAACAACCCTAGATCACCAACATAAGTTGGGTATCCATGACTTAAGATTGCCTAATTTCTCTTTCCAAGCCAAGGATGCCAAAAAATCTACTCTAACATCCAACCAAGCATTTTGTCAAACACTTGGAAGGCATAAAAGGAAAGCATAGTAAAATTACAAGAAATGTAAATCTACAACTACCCAATGCAAGAAAAGTAAAATTAACAACTCAAATCAACAATAAAAGAATATTAAACATGAAATTGCATAAAAAGAAAAGCCAAATCCAACAAGAGTTCATCAACATAAAAAGAGGCATAAAAAGGGAAATTAATACTATAAGCTAAGAGAATGATGATGTAGGAACAAGAAATTATAAAGAAAACTATATGAAAACAAGAATTAAACCCTAAATCTAAGATGCAATTAACCTAAAACCCTAATTCTAGAGAGAAGATTGAGCTTCTCTCTCTAGAAAACTAACCTACATAATGCTAAACTAAAACTAATTACTCCCTCTTTGTCCAATCTTCAATTCTGCATGAAATAGTCTTTGGAATCAGTTGGATTTGGTCCTGGGCAGCTCAGAAATCGCCCCCAGCATTTTCACTTTAATGAGGTCACGTGCCTGCTGTGACGCATACATATGGGCCACGCGTACACGTCGTTTGGCTTTTTCTTCCCACGCGTACGCGTCATGTCACGCATACGCGTCGCCTGGACGACCTTATCTTCACATGTGCGCGTCTGTCACACGTGCCCGTCGATGTATGCACTCCAAAGCCTTGTTTTTCCATGAATTCTCCACTTTGCATGCTTTTCTCTTCACTTGTTCCACCCAATACTTGCCTTATGAACCTGAAATCACTCAATAAACACATCAAGGCATCAAATGGAATTAAAGTGAATTAAATTTAGCTATTTTAAGGCCAAAAAGAATGTTTTCACACTTAAGCACAAATTTAGGGAGAATTACAAAACCATGCTATTTCATTGAATAAATATGAGATAAGTTGATAAAATCTCCCAAATTAAGCACAAGATAAACCACAAAATTGGGGTTTATCAAACCGCCACAGACAAGGTTGAATCTTCCGGATCAGGGAATGCTGCGCCTTGTGGTTCTAGCCTTAACCACAAAGACTCTAATCTCCTCGTGCTTCAGCTGAACTGGTGTCTCGAGAAGTTCCCAACGAAGTCGTGGATTAACCGTCTAGAGATGTATAATTAAGCTAGTGGTTCATTGTTGTTCGATAAAAGACTCACTCCGAACCCATGTAGAATGAGATAACCTTGTGCCGGTTCAACGCATTCATCAGGATGAAGAACGAAGATACATCTTAGAATAGAACCAAAAACGAATTGAGAATAGAACAGTAATACTTTTATTAATCTATAAAACTCAGCAGAGCTTCTAGCCTCAACCTAGGAGGTTTAACAACTCATACTAATAGAGAATACAATGTGAAACGTGTAAAGTGTCAAAAGTTCTCAACAAAGAGTGATCTTCTACTTTAAATACTAAACTAATGACTAAGGATTACATAAAAAGGATAAAACAGTCTTTTAGTGCAAAAATCCACTTCCGGGGCCCAATTGGTGAGTGTTTGGACTGAGCTTTAGTGGTCTCCATGTGCTAGGATGCTCCTTGGGCGTTGAACGCTGGCTTGATTATAGAAAACCTCTCTCACTTAAGCTCTCGTTACTTCTTTCTTCGTACTCATCAATAGCCTTGGTATCTCTCCTCCATTGCTTCAGAATCAAATAGCTTGGAATATCCTTCAAATGCTCATGCTTCATTACGAAAAACATGTGTGATGAGTAACCGGCAACTAACTCCCACCATCAAATTTTAATTCGAAGAATAGTCACAATCCAATACAAAATAACTGGGAGTTTTTTAAATCCCAGGTCATTTCCCTAGGAGTTGCAAATGAAATGCTCAATTATTGGCTATTGGGGAAATGGGGCTTAGTGACAAGAAGAGCAAGAAATGTAAATAGCAAGAAAATAAACAAACATGCAAGAAATTAAATGAAAGCAATTAAATTTAAAGCAATTAATCAAAGAAAAGGGAAATTCAAATGTTAAGAAACCTCTTGGCAAGGATTAGGAGCTAAGGTTACCTAACCTAGTCATTGACCACAAACACATGATTATTATGAAGAGTTAATCCTATTAAGTCAACCCTACATCGAGGATAAGTCAAATAGGCATAATTGATTTCAATCCACAAGTCCTAGTCAACTCTATTAATAGAAGACTTAGAGTTAGTGGAAACCAAATCAACTAACTACTCTAATGTATCAATCAAAAATGGACATCAACGACTCAAGGCTCACCAAAGTCCTTAATTCCAAGCCAAGAGTGAAGAAAAACTAAGCCAAGCATTTTCATCAAACACTTGGAGTACATGAAAATAAAATAATATTAAATTGCATTAAAAATAAAATCTAACTACCAAAAGCTAGAAAATAACAATAACAACTCAATTAAATAACAATAAACATAAAGACATTAAATTACATTAAATGAAAATTAAGATTTACTAGAGTGTTCATAAAATAAAAAGTGACATAATGAGAAATTAAGAAGAAGAACTAAGAGAATTAAGATAATAAATCATGGAAACATAAATGAAACTACATTAAAACAAGAATTAAAACCTGAAATTAAAGGAAAATTAATTAAGAAAACCTAAATTCTAGAGAGATGGGGGAGCTTCTCTCTCTCTAGAAAACTAAGACAAAACATAGAAAAATCTAAACCTAATTGCCCCACCTTCATTCCTCTTCACTTTGGCTTGAAATAGCTTCAGAAATGAGTTGGATTGGGTTTTGGAGGCCCAAAATTCGCCCCTAGCAATTTGCAATTAATGAAATCACGTGACCAGGGTCACACATACGCGTGGGTCACGCGTACGCGTCACCAAACGAAATTCACACCCACGCGTACGCGTAGGACACACGTACGCGTCGCCAAGCTCGCATGTGTGCGCACGCACGCATCACTGTGCGCACGCACGGATGCTGAATCTTCCAAACTCCGTTTTCTCATAGTTTCTTCTCTTTTGCATGCTCTTTTTTCTCACTTCTTCAACCCATACATGCCTTGGAAACCTGAAATCACTTAGCAAACACATCAAGGCATCAAATGGGATTAAAGTGAATAAAATTTAGCAATTAAAAAGCCTAAAAAGCATGTTTTCACTTTCAAGCACAATTTAGGAAGAAATTATGAAACTATGCTATTTCAATGGACAAGTGGTAGAAAAGTTGATGAAATCCACCCAAATAAAGCAAATAAATATCATGAAATATGGATTCATCAATGTGCTTACACGGAAATCCTTCCTTTTTTCCAAAATCGACATCGACATTCAAACTTTAATGAGTTATTGTCAAATAAGGTCACTACGTTCTGACTAGGATGACCATATTCTTCGATAGTGCAGACCATTGTCGATGAAACCCTCTTTTTGCTCACAAAATTAAGGCCTCCTACACCATCAATCTTTCTCTTAACTTGCATAAATATTGCTCTAGTGTAGACAGCCGCAGCATACTTCTCAATAGGATCCAAACACGTTGTGAGGACTGAAGCACTGTACATTGAAGTGAACTGTGCAACCAACTCATTGTTACAGTATTCACAGACCACCAACTCCAGATTTTGCACAAGGTCCACAATACTGTGTCTCGAGGTTAGGAATTTCTTGACATGAGAATTTATCCCCTCACACCTAGATGGGGTCCGGTATCCAGCACAAAACTTGCCACGTAGGTATGCGCTTGCCCACATGTGCCTCTTCTCATACATCTGCGTTGCCCAACATTTTTGGTGCAAACCGTACTCGTCAGCAGCTTGATCCCATTGGAACTCAAACTCGTCAACCTCCATGTCCGCATATAGCCACTTAGAGAATATTTCGCGAAACATTTGCTCACTTCCATTTGAAGTAACATTCTTCTGCAAATGCTATACACACAACTAGTGGGTGGCTTCAAGAAAAATCTTTTTCACTGCTGCAATCATTGCATCGTCCCCATCGGTTATGACAACGGATGGAGGTTTATTACACATAACCTCCAACAAATTCTCCAACATCCATGTGTATGATGTAATAGTTTCATTTAGAACCAATCCAAAACCAAATATCATAGTTTGCTTGTGGTTGTTTGAGCCGAAGAATATCACCAAAGGTCTATTGTATTTATTCTTTTTGTATATCGAGTCAAAAGCAACAACGTCTCCGAAGTACTGGTAGTCAACTCTACTAATTCCATCTGCCCAGAATATATTCGCTAACATACCATCCTCTGTTAAATTATACCTAGCCATCGCTATTGGATCGGCCGCCGCCTTTCCCTCTAGGTATACAATGGCAGCATTTGAGTCACCATCAGCAATCTTTGAACGACGCATCTTGTCGATGTAGTTATATGCATCTTTTTTCATAAAGCCCAACAAAGAATACCCTCTGGCAATCCCAGCCATGTAGCCGAGAATCTTAGACGTAGGTACACCATACCCATGCATGCCGTCTATGTGTGCCATTGCAGCATTTGACATCTAACGAAATTTTAGAATCATATGCACCATTACTCGCGGTGTCAACTCATGATTATGCTCCAAGATAACTTTCCGAACTTTCTATACTGAGTTTTCCCTATCAAGGTAAATCGACAACTATGCCATACAATTAGTCCGTGTTTCAGGCCGGTGACCTCTTTGTCTATCTAATCTATGAAGGTGTTTTTCATCCCTCAATCCTGCCCTATTGCAAAATAACATTCTTTGTATCAAATTTCCATCGTCATCCTTGCCATAATCTCCCTTGCACACACCGAATCCATGGCATCTCCCAAATTTACAATAAAATTTATAGGCACGTTCTTCACTCCAAAACACCTTTCTCATTATCTGCTGGTCACTCAATCCGATAACGTTACCGTAGTCTAATGCATCCTCATCAGATATAGTGTCTGCAGAACCGACATCACATGCATCGTCAAAATCCTCATTACACCCATCCTCTCCATTCCTATCCTTTGCCATGCTGTACACATCTGCATCCTCGATGTTGTAAGATTTCATCTGTGAAAATCAATTTCAATTAACGACATTGTCAACAACAATTCAATATACACCAACAAGCCATCGGATACAACATAAGTGGATTTGAAATCAATTTTATCAATTATTCAATGGAACCAGAAAGTCTTTTCAAATAAAGCCCGCACTTCTACAAAATATTGCTGACACCCGAAAATCAACATTCCTATTAACCAATGTTTCAAATTGAAATCTGATATACTCATTTCACTTGGTTTATTTGAATAGTTTATACCAAAAACAATATTATCCAACATTTCAAGTTGCAATCTAGCATACTCATTCACTACGTTTATTCTAATAACCAACAACACAAACTAAATCCTCTAATTCATTAGAGACAATTAACCCAACTAAAATATAAATTAGAATAACATTTTTCTTATATTCTAGAAATATCCATCAAATTTTTTTTACACATGAAACATTTATTAATGTCAAAAAATTAAAACATAGAATAAAAGGTTCTTCAATATTCTAAAAAAATATTTTTTTTAACTATTATTGGATATTAGCTAGGTTTTATCGAATAATAGTATATAAATAAATTAAATTTCATTCTTAACATAATGCTGAATATTAATAGAGAATTATTGTGTGTAGTTAAAATTTGGATAAAAGGATGATTGGAAAAGACCTACATATATAGAGTGGGAAAAACCAAGAAAAGACAGCATTCGAATTTAAATATACAAAGCAATTGAATCCATGAGACACCTTACCCACCAGGGACAAATCTAGGGGTGGCAAGTAGTGGCCTTGGCCCTTTAAGATTTTGAAGAACTATATATATCATATATGTAATGGATAAAATAAAAAATATTTAATCATTTCATACGTCATTATCTTTAATAATGTGATAGGTTTAAGCTTTAATTATTTTTTCACTGATATTTTTATTTAATCAACTTCATATCATACACTTAAGTCTTTACTTTTTTTAAATTAATTTCCATATACTTATTTCCATGATTATAATTACTTACATTATTCTGTTTTAATGATTATATGGTTTATTTTAGACATTCTTTTCCTGTAAAAAATATCAAATTTTCTTCTGGATTTATATTGTTAAAAAGAAAATTTTTACCATATTTTTTATGATAACTTATTTTAACTATAGCTTTATTTTTACACTTGTATTTTATATTCTATAAGAATACCAGTACCTTTAAGATAATTAATAATTTATAAATTATTTTTAAGTTTTTAAAATTTTTAAAAGAACTGATCTTAAATAAAAAAAATATGTAGAAAATAAACATATCATAAAATTATTGGTGTCTTATAATTTTATAGAGAACTGTAGAGTACTATGTAATTTTTGTATCAAAAACAAGATTATTGAAAAAAGTTCAATATTTTTTCTATATATATTAATAAAATTCTTAAAAAAGAACAATTTACTAATTATGTATCATGCATAAATTACTTTTATATAATAAAAAAATAACAAAATAATAATTAAAAAATGTGAATAAAATTTGACCTACGCATATCAAAATTTTTAGATCCATCCGTCCTACCACCCATCATGTTTGAAGAATCGACACACCTTGCCTTAGTCATCATCATTATTTGATTCTATTCATCGCCAATACTCACTCAATACATACTGTGTAATAGTCAAAACCACTATCATATTGCATATAGCATCTCATAACAACAACAACAACAACAATCGTGATGGCAATTAAAAATCATATTATTTTTGTTTGGTTTCACAAGAATAATAAGACGGATGATTTTGGGAATGTACCTGTTTGATCAAAGAAATCTGGGCAAAGTGTGAGGAGACTAGCTGAGCGCCACAGGCCACGGTGACCACGCTATCAAATCATGAGTACGGAGCAGCCTGATTCTGATTGACTGAGATGAAATCGTATAAGAGCAACCATAAACCCTAATAGGCACGTCGCGTTTGGCAATGAGAAGATGATGCGCTTCGACTGAAAATCAACCATAATGACGACATGAGGAATGGCGGTAGTATGGAGGGACTAATGGCTAGGTTTCTGGCGGTCTGAGAAGAACTTAAAAACTGGAGACAAAGGTCCAAATGGTGAGGAGGAATAACTCCACTTTTTCTATCGGATCCTAATGATTTTAAACAAAACATATTCAAATAACCCCAAACCCACAAAATATTATATGTATTATTTTTGTTTCTCATAAAAAATCAATTAAGACCCAAATCCAGAAAAAAAAAACTTGGCCTGGCCCAGGAACTTATCTCCATTAAAGAAAAAAAAAACAAAAACCAGCCCATCATTATTATTCATAATTAATAACTAATCACACGTTTGACAACTTTACATCATTAAATACTTTAATTCACCCACTGCAGTGGGGTCTACACCCTGCACCAATATCAGCTTCTGTCGTCTACTATAGATTTAATTGCACTCTTTCTCTAGACATTTGTTATACTAAGAGAATGACAACAAATTTCTACACATATAGAAGGAATCTCTCTTCTACATGATGGAATTCACCATATTTTAGTTTTAGTTTTCTTAATAATATGTTCTTATTTTTCTGCTATAGGACTTATATGGAGAGGCAATATAACAAATATGGAGAAGATTTAATAGATCAACTTGAAGTTGATTCTGACATATGGACAGAAGTTACAGGAACCAACAAGAAAGGAGAAGTTCATGGGTTAGGCCGTAGTCTAGATATTGGTATTCATGATCATAGAGATGTGTCATTACCAGAAGATACATGTGTTTCTATAGTCAAACCGGTCTCACAAGAAGACATCACTGAAGCCATTAAGAAGCATTGCCTAGTGGTATAAATGCAGTGTTGCCTAGTGTTGTAAATGAAGCTATACAGAGTAATTTACTGTCTCTCCTTTCTAAGATTCCAAGATTCCCCCAAGAAAACAATGCAAATTTAGGTAGGGTTGATGAAAAGGACCATTAGAGTGATTTTGTTAGGAATAATGTTAACTAGGTGGCTTATGTTAATGCATTTTGTTAGGCTTAGCTTATTTAGGTAGTTCATTTATTTGATAGATAATTTATTGGGTAATTTGTTTCATTTCCAGGTTTTATAGAAGTTAGCTTACTTTTATTAGTAGTTTACTTAATTGATAAATAATTATTTGGATTGAATTTTATAGTTACTGATATTGTTAGATTTATCTTGCTTTGGTATTTTATTTGTGAAGTGTCTATGTTGGAGATGTTATATTAGACTTTTATTTTAATAAATATGTTGGGTTTGAATTTTTTTAAACATGTATAATTTTGATAAACTAGTTTTATTTGTATGCATTATAATCTTTTAGTTCAATCACTAAAATAAAAAAATAATATGATGTTTATTTTAGTATAGCAACAAATTAGCATTCTAACCGATATTACAGAAAAATTAGTGACATACTCGCTGTTGATGATGGTGACAAATTAAAAACTCCATTGCTAGTTTGTGAGATACCTATCAATTTGTTACTAGTTTAAAAGGAATTTGTGATGATATTTTGTAATAGTATTGCAACTAATTGACTACATATTATTTCTTAGCAAATTAGCGACTATTTCATAACTCTAATTTCTCATTTCGAATAGCTTTGGTTTAGCGAGAAAATTCCTACAAATTTGATTAAGGATTTTCAAAGATTAGCTATAGATTTGTTACAAAATCTAACAGATATGCGATCATATTAGCGGACAACTTGCAACAAGTTAGGTTCAGAAAAATTCCTCACTAATTAGCATCAACTAGGCATTCTATTTTGTCTTTCGAAGTTAGCTTCCATTTAGCGATGAATCTGCTGCAGTAGAGTTTGTCGCTAATTAGCGACTACCATTTAGTATATGTCTTCTATGGAATTAGCTTTTACTTTAGTGATGGATTTGTGACTATTTATTCGGTAGCTAAAAAACTTTTCGATGAATTAGTGACTGTTGTTTTTGTCTCACTGATATGCGACTTGTAATTAGTGAAGAAAACATTAGTTGCTAGGCGGTAGCTAATCTGTCACAATGTATATTTTACATCAGATTAGCAATGATTTTACAACTCTTTTTGTGGTAGCTAATTGGCCATATTCTTGTAGTGAATTTTTCAATGAGTAAGCAACTTTCTCACGTATGCTACATATTATCCGACATAAAAGTAACTGTGTTTTTTTTTTCTTTTTAAGTTATTCTCTTGCTTTTTCTATAGGATACTTGTAAGAAATCATCAAATTTAATAATTTATTACTCTCCCATTATATAATTGTGATAAACTGTAATTAATTCTTTTAACACATAGTTGGAATTCAATAATTTATTTTTCTCTCATTTTATTTCAAAAAGTATACATATATCATAGTAGATATTCTCATATTTGATGAAATTTTTTTGTTAAGTTTTTTTGGTAGTTTGACTTTATTAATTATATATATGTTGTTTGCATTATTTCATTAAATTGGATATTGATAAAAGTTTGATTTCAAAGCCACGAGATAATGAAAAATATAGGGATGGTTTAAATAGATTTTTAGACTTCGCATTTGCTAGTGCCACATCTAATAGGATGATACATTATCCATGTCCTTTGTGTGGGTTTTGGTTTTTCCAAACTAGAAAGGATACGTACCATATCTGTTGATAAAACCCTTTTCCCCTAGTTACACATTTTGGTTATATCACGGTAAGAGACTCGTAGTAGAGAACTCTAGTGGTAGACAAGAAGCAGAACCAATAAAGACTTAGATGATCCAATATGTGACATGGTCCACGAGGTATTCAACTTTCCAGAACTGCACAGTGATGAAGAAGACTCAACGATTGAACATGCTGGAGGAAATGTGGAGGAGTTGTGGTATTTATCTAATGAACCTAGTCGCGAGGCTCGTAGTTTCATGACTTGCTTCAAGATGGAGAACAGGAATTATATCCTGGATGCTCAAGATTCTCGAAGCTGTCTTTCTTGGTGAGGTTCTACCATATAAAGTGTATGTGCGGAGTGAGCGATAAGGCCTTCAGAATGCTTCTAGAGTTATTAGGGAATGCCTTTGAGCATGCAAAGATTCCGAATATATTGCACGACGCCAAGATGATCATAAGAAATCTTGGTATTGTGCACAAAAAGATAGATGCATGTCCAAATGACTGCATGCTATACCAGGACAACAACCAGGACTTGTTTAAATGCAAACAATGATAGAAGCAAAAGAGTAAGAAGAATTCTAGAGTAAGAATCAACGTGGTTGTTAAAAAGAATAGAAAATCTCAAGCGGCAAAGATTCTTTGTTACTTTTCTCTTATTCCATGATTGCAGCGATTATTCATGTCTAGCAAGGCATCCGTTGACATGTTATGGCATAAGAAAGGTCCTAATTCTGATGGTTCTTTGAAGCATCCAAGGGACAACGAGGCTTGGAAGGCATTTGACAAAAGATATAATGACTTTGGCAATCCGTGCAGTGTTTGCTTAGTCTTAGCTAGCGATGGATTTAATCCTTTTGGAAACTTGAGTTCAAAGTACACAATTTGGCCTGTGATTCTTATTCTGTACAACTTACCTTCCTGGATTTGCATGCCATAAACCACTTTTATTCTCTCTATGGTTATTTCCAGTCTAAAATGCCTGTCAATGATATAGATGTTTACCTACAGCCCTTTGATAAACCACTATTTTATGGTTTATCTTGTGCTTAATTGAGTGGATTTTATCAATCTTTCATACATGTATTCATATGATTTGCATGTTTTACAATTCCTTCCCAGAATTTGTTCTATGATTGAAAACATGCTTCTTTGGCTTTTATTTTCTTTTATTTAATCCTCTCTTATTACCATTAGATGCCTTGATATGTGTGTTAAGTGATTTCAGGGATTACAGGGCAAGAATGGCTTAGAGGATGGAAAGGAAGCATGCAAAAGTGGAAGGAATACAAGAAGTTGAAGAAATTGCAAAGCTGTCAGCCTGACCCTCTCGCACTAAAAAGACCATAACTTGAGCTACAGAGATCCAAATGATGCGGTTCCACTTGAGTTGGAAAGCTAACGTCCGGGGCTTCGATTTGATATATAATTTGTCATAGTAGCCATACAGATAGGCGATGCGAACACGTCATCCACGCGGACGCATCGAATCTGCGAAAATCAGCATGGCAGATTTCGCAAACAGCAAATCCTGGGCTATTTCCGGCCCAGTTTCAAGCCCAGAAAACACAAATTAAAGGCTGCAAAGTGAAGGAATGAAGGGGACACTTCAGATTAGACTCATAATTCACTTTTCATGTTTTAGATGTAGTTTTTAGAGAGAGGTTCTCTCATCTCTCTTAGGATTTAGAAATTAGGATTTTTAGAAACTAAGGATTTAATTTAGCTCTTCATATCAGGTTCAATATTCCTTTATTTTGATTTCTCTTCTACTTTGATATATTTTAATGCTTTTATTTATGTTTGATTTATGTTGCCCAATTGGCTTATGAATATTTTCCATGTTAGATTTTACTGCTTTGAATGAATTTGAGGTATTCCAGATATTTATGATTTTAATTTAGCTTTCTACATTCCTGGCTTTGGTTGATTAATTGGTGACTCTAGAGTTATCAAACTCATTGTTGATTGAAAATTGGATTTCTTCATTTCATTCATTCAAGTTCCAATAACTCTAGCCTTTCCCAAGGAAAGACTAGGACCTGAGGAATCAAAATTAATTCATCTACTTAACTTACCTTCATAGTTAGAGGTTAACAAAGTGGGAGGAAATCCAATTCTCATCACAATCGATAAGGATAACTAGGATAGGACTTCCAGTTCTCATACTTTGCCAAGAGTTTATTTTACAGTTATTATTATTTTATTTTACTTGTCATTCAACTAACCTTTTACCTTAATCCAAAACCCCAAAACATACCTTTGCATAACCAATAATAAGAACATACTTCCCTGCAGTTTCTTGAGAAAACGACCCGAGGTTTAAATACTCGGTTATCAATTTTAAAGGGGTTTGTTACTGGTGACAACCAAAACGTTTGCACGAAGAAATTTCTGTTGGTTTAGAATCTATATCTACAACGCGACTATTTTTATAAAATTCTTCACTAGCAAAAATCCTAACGTCACCCTTGATTGATGAGTTGAAGCGCTTGTGGGGTAGGTTGAGATGTACGACGTTAGAGAGAAAAAACTTTCAAGATGTATGATGCATTGATGTGGACAATTAGTAATTTTCGAGGCTTGAGCAATTTATCTGAGTGCAGTACGTATGGTGGGAGAGCTTCTCCTATGTGCAATCTGGATGCCGAGACTAAGCGACTCACCTGCAGTTAGAAATGGTGTTTCATGGGTCATCATCGTCGCTTTCTGAGTAACAGTCATAGATTTAGACAGGACTCAGTTAGATTTGATGGTAAGGTGGAGGATAGATATCCACCTATCAAATTGTCTGGCAGGGACATTTTGAGATAGTTAGAGAATGTGCTTGTCTCACTTGGCAAGGTGTGAACGATTGCTGGGAAAGAACATGTGGACAGTAAACTGACATTAAAAACGAGTCTCCTTGAAAAAAGAGTAGTATATTATTGTATAGTTATACTGGGAGAATAATGAGTTGCATTACAACATTGATGTGATGCACATAGAAAAGAATGCGTGTGACAACATAGTTTTCACTATACTAAACGAGAGTGGTAAATTTAAGGGCCACTTTAAAACTTGAAAAGACCTCTAGTTGATGGAAATTAGGCGCAATATGTGGGCACTTAAAGATGAAAAGTATCCCTTTGCCATCTTTACCATGTCCAAATCACAGAAGGATGCCTTTCTTAGTATTATCAAGAATGTGGTCTTTCCAGATGGTTACTCTAGCAACATCTCTCACTGTGTTGACTTAGGACAGTGAAAGTTGTCGAGCTTTAAAAATCACGACTGCCATATTCTAATGGAATATCTATTGCCAATTGCGTCAAGAAATGTATTACCTATCCTGGTGTCTACCCTCTTGGCAGATTTATCATTCTTTTTCGACAAATATGCAGTAAATCTATAGACTCTCAACAACTTCCTTTCCTTCAAGATAATGTGGTCCATACTCTATGCTGTATGGCAATGATTTTTCCTCATTCTTTCTTCACAGTCATGGTTCACTTATTAACAGTGCATCTGGTCGAAGAGGATACCTTGGTGGCCCTGTGCATTATCGATGGATGTACCCAATTAAAAGGTAGTCATATAAATCAAAATTTTCTACCTATTTTATTTTGATAGCCTGAACCTACTAAGATACATGTTATATTCTCAAAGGCACCTATGTCATTTCAAGCAGTACGTGCATAATAGGGCACAACCAGAAGGCTTAATTGCAAAGGGATACTTATCTGAGGAGGTTCTCACATTGTATTTATGATACTTAGATAATGTCGAGAGTAGGATCAATTGACCAATATATGTTTATAATTGGCCAAGTGAAGCTGTGCCTAATGAAAGTTCAAGCATGTTCCTAGAGATTGGAAAGGCATAGGGACTGCTTCATTTTTACTCTTACACCAACCGAAATACTTCAAGCACATCGTCACGTACTAGTCAATTGCGCAGTTGTGAAAATTTTCTTGGATTAAATGCATAAGATTTTATGCTTTATGAACCAACATAGCATATATAAGAAACAACATAGCAAATATAAGAAATGTGCCTCTGTTTTAAATGATCACTCCATGACTTTAGCTATTACACTCTCTTCGATATGCATTTTTTATATTGTGTATGCACGCTATGAAAACAGTGTTATTGTTGAACTTGATAAAAAATCATGGGAGAAATTCAAACTTATAGAATGTGACCTTGCACGACTTTAGAAACGTAAGGAAAACAAGACTTCTATAGTATGTTGTTTATTCGACTATGTTTCCATTATAATTCTTAATAGATTGGACTTGTTTGGCTATGATGTAACTTTTAGGCTTATCTCGAGACAAGATTCAAGACACAATAGAACAACCAAGAGAGATAGTTCTAGATTCAATGGAGAAAGAAGACTGTGATAGTTCTGGTGAGATTGTTTCTGCTGGACACAATGTTTCCATGATATTTTATGACCTCAATAAAATACCATAAGAGAATGAGGGACCTTATGTTGGAATGTCTCTCGAGAAGAAGAATGAGTGATTCTTAGTATTGTGGACACAACGATACTTGAATCCTTGAGTACAATAGTTTAATTGAAGTCTTTTAATTCATGTTGCTGAAGATAATTTGATTGTGTTCTTGCATTTGTTTTGACTAGATAAATGTTCCGTTTGATAGAAATTTTTATAGTGTTACATTGAAGGACCTTATTCTACCGTTTTTCTTTTATAGAACATGTTGAAATACTCTCAAAACTTGCTAAGCAGTATATTTTTAATTGGCACATTGAGTGACTTAGATTTTTTTTTATTATTGCTAACACTCAAATACAAGTGTTAATTGCGTTTGTAACTTCTACTTGGAAATCCGCATCAAAATCTAATTTTTGAATCACTTTTTTGAAAATATATATTTAACTTTCGATATTTTTCGTTGCATTTTAAAATATTTTGACAATATTTAAAAAAATGCAGTCATTTTCTTCGGTGCTTTAATAATTCAAGACTATGAATTAGTTGTTTGTTCATATTATTTAAATTATTATTATTATTATTTTAGTTATCTATTATTATTATCATTATTTTTAAAGTATATTATTATTATTATTATTATTATTATTATTATTATTATTAGGATAATTTATTTATTTAAACCATTTGAATTTTAAAATTATCAGACATTATGCTAAAAGCAAATTTTCTACAATTTTGTCCTCTCACTTTTAATATAAATCGTGGTATTATCTTGAGTTTTATTAGTTTCAAAAAAGCTAACCTAATTCATGGTGAGGTACCAAAAATTATAGGAAGAAGAACCTGCAATATAAAACCTTACAAAATACTACGATGTACTTTTCTGATGTAAAAATTCTGCTACACAAAATAGCTCTTATCATAATTTTAATAACAAATGTTAAACAAATACTTTTTGTTTTTAATTTCAGCAATAAAAAAATTATTTCTAAGTGTATTTCTTATCATAATTTATACTGCAGCTGCATTTTATTTCTTCTTCTTCTTCACACTAGTATATACTACTGCACACATGACTTTTAAAAACACTCTAACTACAGCGTCTTGCTCTAATTTCTCTCCATCATTATACACTCCCCACGCTCAGCCCTAACTTTTATAGCCCTCCAGCCGTCGTTACAGCGTCGTTTGCCACAATCGTCACTTCATCTACCATTCGCAGCTCTTACAGTCGTCGCAGTGCCTTCCATTCATAGCTCTTGCAGTCATCACAACAACTCTTATTCGTTGTGCCTTCCGTCCAACCACACAGTTGTTGTCCACGGAGTCGCCTACATTTGGTTAGTGATTGAGATTATTATTTTTTAATTTGATTTTATTCTATTTATTATAATTTTTTATTATTATTTCTAAATAGACACGGTGACCCAACTAATTCAATGCTTTAGTACCAATTCATATTCGACGGTGACCTTGATTATATGTTGTAGGTCTCAATTTCTCAATTGGTCGTTAAAAAAAGAGTAAAATATTATTTTTGTACCTAACGTTTAGAATAAGTCTCAATGTTGTCCTTGAAGTTTAAATTGCCCTATTTGTTAGAATATAGTTAGGATCAATTAGTATTATTTAGCATATCTGAATATTTATTATAGGATATTACGTCTTTATTATTTTGATTCTCTTATTGTATCATTTTACACAACTTGAATACACTCAATAATACACAAATCCTTTCTCCAGTTTAGTCTCTTGTTTCTAACATGGTATCAGAGTCACGGTATCCTCCTTGAAGAAGATATGTTGTTTTTCTCTTGGTAAAATCACCATATTTTTCACACTTTTCCTCTATTCCATTTTTCTTATCTTTTGTCACTTCTTTATTGCTTTTTCACCTCACCGACTAGTCCATTCTCTCCATCTTGTGTATTTTCGAGTCGAATGACCAAACACCAATGTCATCCGTTGTTTACTTATTCTCATGGAGAAACCATATATTTTTTGTCACCTTCCGATAGTTTGTCATCTCTTCGCACTTTGTCACTTTTCAGCAGTTTTCCGGCAGTTCACCATCTTTTCAGCAGTTTTTGGTAGTTGGCCACTCTTGCGGTAGTTCTGTCTATGTTTCCGTTCGACAATTTCGTCTACTTTCTCGTCTGGCAGTTTCGTCTGCGTTCTCTTCCGGCATTTTCGACTGCGCTTCCTTCAGACTGCGACAGTTCCATCTGCGCTTCCTTCCGGCAGTTCCGTCTGCCCTTCCTTCAAATAGTGGCAGTTCCATCTGCGCTTCATTCCAGCAGTTCTGTCTGCACCCGTTCTATCAGTTTATGCATTTTTTCTATTTCGTTGTTTTCGTTAAGTTTCAAACTCAAGTTGTCACTTGATTTTGAGGGGGGAGTTAGAATATAATTAGGATCAATTATGATCATTTAGCATTATTTAACATATCTGAATATTTATTATAGGATATTACGTCTTTATTATTTCGATTCTCTTAGCACATATAAATACTCTTATATATTGTATCATTTTACACAACTTGAATACTCACAAACCTTTTTTTTATTGCTCGCTCTTTCCTTTCTAACACTATTTAAGTTTTAACATTTCAAAATTGTCTCAATGTTGTCCTGTCATTAGTGATCTGTTAACAAAATTGATAGTGGGACAAAATTGAAATGATTTTCAAACGTTATAGACTTAAATAGGACGAAAACTTTAGGGACAAAAACGATACATTACTCTTAGAAGAATTACCAAATCAAGTAAAATGATAATAAATTTTAACAGAATGAATTGTATTACGAATTCAATATTCTAATTCATGCTTGTAGAATGGCTAGTATAGATAAATTTTTGGGAAAGAAAAAAAAGAGTGTGGTCCATATAATAAAGTATAAATTTTACGTTTTTTCTCTAATATACCAAATTTCACTAATGTTTAATTTAATTAAACTTTATTTTAACTTTTAAATAAATTTTAATTTTTTTTCTATAATTTCAATTTTTTACGATAGATAATTATTTAATTTATTGTTTATTTTGCTCTTAATAAAAAATAAATTTATCTAGAATGAAAGTAATGTGATTAAAAATAAAATAAAAAAATAAATGTTTTTAGAATAAAATTAATGTGACTAAGAATAATTTACTTAGATGCAATTAAAAAATAATTGAATTTTTTTTACTGCAAAAAAATTATTATTATTGAAGGATAAAATTAAAATTTATTTCAAAATTAAAATAAAGTTTAACTAAATTAATCATTAAAAAATTTCGGTACATTAGAGACAAAATTTATAATTTATATTTTATTGAATATGTACCTGCTCTTTCTTTTTCTTTTTTTGCAAGTTTATGTACTAGTTATTCTACAAGTATTATTTGATGAGTAAAAATCTTTAAAAGTAAAATAAAAAAAATACTTAGAACGAAAGTAATGTGATTAAGAATAAATTAACTTAGATGTGATTAGAAAATAATTGAATAACTACATCCCATAAAAAATTGATATTATTGAAGGATGAAATTAAAATTTATTTCAAAGTTAAAAATAAACTTTATTTAAATTAAACATTAAAGAAGCTCTATAAATTAGAGACAAAAATGTATAATTATTTATACTTTATTGTATATGTATCATACACATTTTTTCTTTTCTTTTCTTTTCTTTTTTGAAAATTTATCTATCAGTCATTCTACAAGTATTCGATGATGAGTAAAAAATCTTGAATTCGTAATACAATTCATTCCATTAAAAATTACTTTCATTTTACTTTCATTTTACTTGATATGATAATTCTTCTAAGAGTAATGTATCATTTTTGTCGTCAAAGTTTCATCCTATTTAAGTCACTAACATTTTAAAATTGTCTCAATTTTATCCCACCGTCAATTATGTTTAATAGATCACTAATAGTAGGATAATATTGAAACGATTTAAAAATGTTAGGGACTTAAATAGGATGATTTAAACGTTAAGAACAACTTTAGGACTTATCCCAAACGTTCATGACAAAAGCGATATTTTACTCTTTAAAAAAATGTGAACTTCTTAACACGGCCTACTTGATTTCTAAAATTTGCTACTTGTTATGAATTCTCGATCTTATGGATTACGTGTGCTTGGTTTATTATTAGGTATTTGCTCTGTGTATTATTGTGTTCTGCGTATTAAGTAGAATTGAAGAAAGTCTAACTGAATTAATGATAAAAAATAACTTACTTGCCTATCATTCCACTTGCATCTATAAAATTATTTGTATATGATTTTGCTAAATAACTTAATAATTTTATATTCAGTTTTTAACATGGCAAATGAATAATGATTATACTTTTTTCCTTATATGGTGGCATCTCTCTAAAATATAGAGAAAATACTTCAAAAAACCTTATCCAATATATATAAAGGTGCTTAAATTTGAATAACCAACCCTCAAGTTTGTAATGTTAGGAATAAAGTGACAAAATAATATTAAGTATAATGGATGTTTTTTGCTTAACTTGGTGCTTTGATGTAAATCTGATGTATGTGTTGTGATTAACTTAAAACATTATTTTTTTTATTAATGTTATCTGAATCTATTACCATTAATAGTGTTGTTGTTGGAAAGAAGGTGATGTTGTTGCATCTTGATACTAGGAATTTAAGATGCCTAGGATAGGTCATTTCACAAAAACATCAAAATTAGAAGCAACATGTCAATAACCCAAACAGGAGTGCCTACAATTTCATCCTCCCACCACGATGACTCTTTAATTCCCCACCCAAGTAGTGATGGTGTCTCCGCAGCTACATTTTTACACTTATTTCGTCCACCCCATAGCAAACCAAGGATGCTCCACATACCTGCGTAAATAGTGCACAGAACTTAGAGCTAAAAGATGAAGTTTTGGACCCAAAGACAAATAAGGTAGATTCTTTTGACCAGCACATTAACAACCTCTTTGTTGCATCAAGAGCTCAAAAGTGCAAAGGACGCAAGACTACAGAATTTTGGATTGTTAATATCATCGGTAATAAATCTTGATTTTTTTATATTCAAAATGATTTTAGACTCTTTTTTTTCTTGCATCTTGGCCACAACGGTTACGTATATAAGGTTCTTTTCTTTATAGATTTCGATGGCACAATCAAGCAAGCTTGTTTAAGTGTGAGGGAGGATATGGAGCAGCCTAGCGGTAGAAAGATCATACTCAAGTTCAACAGGAACTACTGTAACTAATTGGAGATGAAGCTAGTCTATTGAGTGGCATTCTTAGTTTGCTAGGTGCTGACTATGGTAAATTTCTTATATGTGAGGAAATTTGGAGAAAGATTAGCAATAAAGACAAGGTTTATAATGATTATGTAAAGGTAAAAAATTTATAGTGTTGTTGAATTAGATCTGCTTCATTTAACAGTTATTAACAATTTGAACTTATCAGTGTAGGAAATTTTCCACTTTAATGAGGATAGCAGAAAAAGTATCAAGAGTACAATTTTGAAAAGTATAGGAAAGTCTTGGAGGAATACAAGGAGCATGTTGTATCATGACTATTACGACTTAACAAAAATACTTGAACAAAATATTGAGGAATGCCCGCCGGAACTTGATAAATAGTATTAGAAATGGTTCATTGCATGTCACAATAAACCTGACACACATGTAATGTATTTTGAATTTGTAACACATTGTACTGTTTATGTTTAATTAAGTTGTACAAAATCAGTGTCTAATCACTCTTACCTCTGATGGCATAATAAGAGAAGTACAGAAAAAATGCGGTGAATCAATCGAAACAAGTATACACTCACACTTGCAGTTCGAAAAGCTTGGTGAGGCAAAAGGAAGAAAAGATGATTTACGTTTGAATTAACTTTTTTAGATTATCTTTTTATCTAGATTTTCTTTAATTTAGTGGAATATTGTGATGGTATAAATCATATTGTTACAGTAGCAGCTACAAGGGAGAAAAGTTAGTAGATGAGAGTTATGGAACATAGTGCACAAATAAAGTGATGGATCCTATATCCATGTAGAAGATAGGGACATTGGTGTAAGGACCCATTTGGATAGGTTCATAAGTTACTTTTTTTAACTTTTAACTTATGAAAAGGTGTAATATTAATTTCTGGTACAATTTTCAAACCCAAATTGCAGCTTTCTAAAAAGCTATTTTAGTACTTATGGAGAAGTTTAAAAAAAAATAACTTTTCTCATAATAAAAATCTTTTTATCACTCTTCTCATAAAATAAGCACTTTTAGAACTAAAAAATCAAATACAGAATAACTTATTTATAAGTTACTTTTAATATAAGTATTTATTATTTAAGTTATTTTTCCAAAAGTAGCTTAATTAAGTTGTTTACCCAAACTAGGCTTAAGTACTACTTTGAGATTCTTTATGTTGTTTCCCATTAGTTTTAATTATAAATTATGTTGAAAGTCTATTCAATTATGCTTTAACCCGTAATTGCTTATTTTTTGCTTATTTGTGTCTATAGGAAAGAAGTGTGGAAATTGAGCAATATGAAGAGTTCTCTAAAACGTTGTCCCAAAATGATTCACTTGCATAAGCTCTCCGTAAAGAGCACTTGGATAGAGTGTGTGGCATGGGTTTCAACGATTCTAAGAACAATGCTAATCTCCCAGTTCTGATTCACTAAATTACAATGATAAATTCAAATATGAAATAATATGCCAATCCTGAGAAGGGTAGATGACAAAATCATATAGTTTCTCAACCAATATAGTGCACAAACACAAAAGTTAAAGAACTTATAAGGCAGATGTTATATGTCACAAACATTTAATCAATAATCCATAATCAATAAATTAAAATAATAAAATCACAACACAAAATAGTAGCACAGTAGAAAAACATAATGACATAATGAAACCCCATAGATCCACCCGCCACTGCTTAAATCAATGCATAAATGAAACATGATGGTAGATATATACACAATTCAACACCAATAAAATTGTACAGAACATGGAATAAAGCTAATAGATCCAAACCAATACTATTATTATCACCTCAACCACACATAACTCTACACATTAAAATTCTTTATGGGTTTTCTAAGTCATCAAACTGATACCAATTCCTTTTTCTTTATTACTACTTTGTTCAATATATATATATATATATATATATATATATATATATATATATATATATATATATATATATATATAAACAGGGCTAAAGAAGCCCAGAGAGAGAAAACTACAGAGTTCTAATAGATTGGGGAACTAAAACCCCTCTACAATCATCATCTAAAATCATTCTTAAACTAGTTTGGGGCAAATCTATAAAATAATATCCCATTTCCTGCTCCAGACCTTCTCTGGCTAACCAATCCGTTGCCTTGTTTCCTTCCCTGAAAACATGTCGGATTCTCACTTGCCAATCTTTGCTTAGCCAAAGCTTAATATTCCTTATGAAACTGTTGAGATGAGAAGACTTTCCATTTCTCCTCACAATACTATCAATTACTGCCTTTGAATCAGACTCCAATATAACTCGCCTGCAGCCTAATTCCCAAATAGTTTGAAGACCATGGAGCACGCCCCCCATAATTCCACCTGAAAAGTTGTACAATTTCCCATGTTTGCAAAAAAACCAGCCCCCCCAACGACCTAATCCATTTCTAATTACCCAACCACAAGCTGCTAGACCTGGGTTTCCCGCAGAGGACCCGTCTATATTGATCTTAAGCCAACCAGCATTAGGGGGTTCCCATCCTATGCTCATATTCATCACCTTAGGGACCAGTCTCATCAAATTTCTTCTTTCAAAGGATTCTTCAATCAGCTTGATTTGGAATTCAATAACTGGCCAAGGTGAATTGGGTGTGTTGGACGACTATTAAAAATTTTCTAATTTCTCCATCTTCATAACCACCAACAAGTGACTATGAGCTTGGTTATCCAAGAAGTTTGGTTATTGCGGCCGACTTCAGAGGTTAGGTTCCATCTGATCTAGACCTCGAAAGGAGCTCTAAAGAATTTCTAGAGATAGGAAGGGTGGATGATCAAAGACCATACTCTGAAAGCCGAAAGGCAATCTCTTAAAATATGAATTTGAGTTTCCTCAATCCTGTAACATCTATGGCAGTAAGGATATGCCCCAAAAATTTTAACCCTTCTTTGCGTTGTCATCAACTTCTTGTGCACTGCTATCCACATGAAGCACTTGATTTTCTGAGGATCTTTCCATCCTCGTATAATGGCCCACATCCATTAAAGACAATCACACAATTACCTCAAACAACACTAACTTCAGCTCGGATTCTTTAGCCCTCCAAACTCAACCAATCGCTATGCCGCAATATGGTACCTCTCTGACTCCAACATCATATGGATAGCAAATGGAGATCAAGTCGTGAAAGATTCTTCAGGGATTATCGTGATTCACAAGGATGGCAACCTCGTAGTAATGGATGGAAGAAACTATATAGTTTGGTGAACAAACCTCACATTCTCAACTAAATATGTCCCCAATATCTCAAGTGCTCAGCTTCAAGATAACGGTAACCTTGTTTTTAAGGTTAGCGACACTGGAGAAAAGTTTGGGAGAATTTCACCCTCCCTGTGGATGCAGCTGTGCCAATGATGAAAACCACGGCAAACAAGTTCACAGGCAATAAAAAAAAATTAAAAAAACGAAGAACAAGTGAGCTTTGAGTCACTGACCTTCAATCGCAGAGGAGGACAGACGACGGCGACAAGACAGCAACAGACGACGGCGACAAGACGTCGGAAGTTCAAGGTCGTCTTCCTCAGCACAACGCCGGAAAAGTTTCGTAACCAGTGCTCTGTGATGCAGTTAGCAGAAAGGATTGGGGGTGGACGGACAGACGGACGGCGGCTTTGAGTGCGACAGACATCGGCGATGTGCCACTGCTTGCGGCGGTGGTGATAGGTAAGAGATTTTTTGCTCAATTTTTTTCTGATTTCTGAATGAAAGAAGAAAGGGAGAAGGGGGGAAAGCGAGAAGGGAATGGATCCTCTCCGTTTTTTTAACAATTGAGGGAGTAAAGTGTGATCTTTCACCATTAATTTTATAAGTGAGATCAAGAATAAATATGAGAGAGAGTAATGGAGGGCTAAAAATTACACTTTACACTCTCAA
Organism: Arachis hypogaea; assembly: GCF_003086295.3. Classification (NCBI taxonomy): domain Eukaryota; kingdom Viridiplantae; phylum Streptophyta; class Magnoliopsida; order Fabales; family Fabaceae; genus Arachis; species Arachis hypogaea. Next base: position 100,618,665 of record NC_092038.1, read on the forward strand.
TTTTTTTTAACAATTGAGAATATCCATTCCCAAGGGAGAAAGGACTAGGGTTTTCACCGTGTGCGTGTCTGAATCTTTTTTTTTGAAAATCCGCCGAATTCCGGTTCGGTCTGACCATCCGATTCCAGACCGATTCAGCGGTTTTTTGGCAGTTTTTAGAATGGCGGTTTTTCAACATAAACCGAATTGGGATAGAACTTATGTTTAGGGCTGGCAATGGGTAGGGTAGGATATGATTTGGACTCTACCCTAACTTTACTTGCGAGTTGTAAACTTTTTTAAAATTCTGTCCTACCCTACCTGCCCCCTAAAATTCTAAACCCTACCCGATCCGATTTTATCTGTAAAAAAATAAAAAAATTTTAAGCAAATATAAAATTCAACTATTCCAAATTTTATACATATTAATAAAATAAAAAATAAAAAACTAAGTTTAAATTAAAATTGAAAATAATAAAATCTTAAAGAAATCTAACATAAAATTATAAATAATATGATTATTAATTAGTTTAGTAGTTATTTTAAATTTTTATAAGAAAAAGATTGTGAATTCAATTTATCAGAGGTGCGGATAGAATAGCATATGATAGGATATACCATGAACCGTAGTGGATAAAATAGATAACCTTACCCAAATAGGTTGGTTCGGGTTAGATACCCGCAAGCACGCTGTAGATTGCCAGTCCTACTTATGTTAGAGGCAGGCGATGATACTTTTGGCGCGAAAATGGGTAGCGCGGGCAAGTATAATCACTAATCAGTAATCACTAAATCAGTAATAGCTAGAACATAAAACACCAAACATATTTGGGGCTTTTGATTTTGGGTCTTTGTTTTGGTATTATCGGTAAGGCAAGCGGCATGGATTGTTTACCAGCTGCAAAGCGACGGCGTGAGAGCAAAGACCACGGCGACGTTGAACCCTCAGCCTCAGCAGCTGCTCCTGTGGTTGTGTTGGCTCATGGGGCCGGTGCTCCTTCCTCTTCTGATTGGATGAAAAGGTTTCTACCTTAATCACTTTATCAAAATTTGTTATTACTTAGATCTTCTGAAAACTCTCTTATCTTTGATCTCTATGCAATAGATGGAAGAGAATGCTGAAGGAGGCACTCCAAGCTGCTGATGTTGTCACTTTTGATTATCCCTGTCAGTTTCCTTCTTTTCATTCTGCATTGAAATTGCTAGATCTACACTATGCTAATCTGTTTTTTTTTTTTTCATGTGCTGCCAGATATCACTGGAAAGAAGAAGGCTCCTCCAAAGGCAGAAAAATTGGTGGACCCTCACTCTGAAATTGTCAAGCAAACTGCTGCTAAGTACCCTGGTCATCCCATCATACTTGCAGGCAAATCAATGGGTTCAAGGTATCTTGTTTTTCTTTTTTTCTTTATTTTTTTCTCTCTTATTTGGGATCTGGAGCTTCTATTAGCATTATTATAAGCAAAGTTATTTATGAAACTATGTATGTGTTTTGTGTTTTAGAGTGGGATGCATGGTGGCTAGCTTGGAAGATATTAATGTTTCTGCTGTTGTATGCCTTGGCTACCCGTTGAAGGTTTTATTTTCTTTCGTATAATTACATTTCACCTCATATAATTCATAAACTAGCTATCCAATTTGCCGAAATAACTGATGAAGCTCACCTCCTATGAGCATTTAGCATGAGTCCCTGAAAAGCATCAATTTTTAAAATTTTTAACAATGCTACTACTTCCTTCCCTATTTCTATTTCCATTTCTTCTTTGCTTGCTGCATCATTTCTGCTTTGTGATTTGTGATATTGCAATGCTTGAGCTATTATGATTATTGTATGTGTGTGTGTGTGTGTGTGTTATTCCGGCTGAAACAGAGATCTCGCTCATACTAGAGGAACAGAGTTTGAATAATTGAGTATAACAAGGACTCTATTAATTTAGTTACAAAATTTCAGGGAATCAATGGTGCAATTAGAGATGAAACACTGTTACAGCTAACGGTTCCGACAATGTTTGTACAGGTAATCTTCCACGTAGTTGTTATTTGTATTCAGTTTCTATCAGAATGGTATTCTCATACTGCGTGCTTGGACATTGTTTATATATTATCTTAGTTTCTATTTTGTGTTATGTGTTGCACAGGGCAGCAAGGATACTCTCTGTCCACTTGAGAAGTTAGAAGCCACTAGGAAGAAAATGAAAACCCCCAATGAGCTGCATGTCATTGATGGTGGTGACCACTCCTTCAAGATTGGTAAGAAGCATCTGCAAGCAAATGGTTCCACCCAAGAAGCTGAAGATCACGCCTTGAAAGCCATTGCAGCTTTCATTTCCAAGTCTCTTGATGGACAATGAATGTGCGTGTATATTGTCGGGTATGTAATGTGTATTGTATCTTGCTTGGTTTTAATCTAAGCCTTCTTGTCAGTTAAGCTGTAATTATATCTTCTGTAATTTGGCTTTGAGTTCCTTGTTAGCAGAATAGACACTTTAATTGACAGACATACTTGATAAGGAGAGTTCTAGTTTTTAACCAAATGCCGTTTTTTATATCCATATTGACTAGATTAGGTATAGGTACTATAAGATCATATGGTAGAACAGACCGCTCACAATGACAGACTTTTAACATCTATTATTCCACAAAAGGCACAAAGCCACAAACAACCAATTGTTATATTGGCATTTATTTCCCCAGCTATATTAGGTACAAGAATTATATTATATCATAAAGACACTGTTTATTTGTAAACATGTTTTCTTCTCTACGCTTGTTACACAAGCTTTGTTTATTAGCATCCTGCTCGCGGCTTCTCCTAGCATCAATTCTGCAGATGCAACCAAAAACAGAGGTTAAAGAGACTAATCCTTTGAAGCAAATTAAACTTTGTTTTAACTCAACATGCATGCAATTAAAGATGTCAAATACTCTTGCCTTGGTTTTTGGCTTTGGGCACTTTTCGTTGTTAAGTGCACTTGCCTTAGTTTTTTGCTTTGGGCACTTGTCATTGTCACTGTCGCTGTCACTGCTGCTGCTACTGCTGTTGTTTCCTTCATTGCTATGGCGGGACATGCCATTTCTAATCCTCTGGAACAAATTCACGTCCTTCCTGTTATTGTTGGGATCTGCATGCTTCCTGGGATGAGTACCAAAGCATGTTGTAGTGGTACCATAAGGAGGGTATTCATACTCATCGGTCTGAGTAATCTGAGCTTGGACCACAGTAAGTGTGATCTGGGTTTTGGACACCCCATGCTTCTTGTCATGTTGTGTCTGTGATTGTCCATAGTAATGAGTCTCTTTCTTAGAGTTAGTGTTACCGTGCGACTCAATCTCGGTTTGGCTGTAGCATTGAACTTGGTTTTGGCTGTTGCCATGGCGGCCATGGTGCCCTTTGAAAGCCTTGCTTGTCATGTCAGATATCTTTTGGCCAAGTGAGCTGTGTTGGGTGGTTTTTGGTTGGCAGATGTCATTGGCGACAGTGGTGGTGGGTTTCTGGCTTCTTGGTGGGCAAGGCTCGATAGTGGTGGCAGGTTTGTGGCACTGAGCAGAAGCCATTGTAATAGCTATTTTTATGGTGCTTACTTCTAATTTTGTTTTCCCTTGAGTTGCATGATATGTATTGTATTAAGGGCCTTTTATTAGCACCAGAGTGGAGCTCTACTTTCCCTCTAGAATGATGATTTATGAAATTAAAATAACCATTTCGAATTATGGCCTGAAGAAAAGTAGCCTTATCATGTTATTAACAGAAAGGAAAAGAACGGAACTTATTCTCTGACTCCTTTCGAAACGTATCGGAAAATAAATCAAGTGAAAGAACCTAATTTCGTGGAGCAGAAACACGCTGAATAAGTTCTACTCCCACTCAATTTATGGAGCAGGAATTTAAGGAAAAAATAAAATAAAATGAAGTGCGTATAACATTTTTGTTTTGGGGAATCAACTCACATATAAGCATATATGATTTCTAATAAGATTTCTCTACTTTTTTTAGCTATCCAAGTCAAGTATATGGTATCTTAGAAATTGTTCTCAAATCTTTCTATTTAACGTATCAAATTTTGGAAAAGAATAATGAGTCATGGAATCATTATTTCTCTCTTAAAAACGAAATACATAATTGGGAATTTTTTCCCTGGATAATGGTATGCATCTTGGTATTAAAAATTAGAGAAAATGATAAATAGGCACTCATCTTTTGCTTAAAAGACAAATAAATTATCGAATAATTGAAAATATAAAAATATCTTTTACATTGTAAAATGCAAGACATTTAAATTCTTCTAAAGAACCTATCTGTTCTTATATTTTGGATCAAAGAACTTAAATATCTCATTTTAAAAGATAAAGAATGTTTTTGTATTTTCAATTTGTTAGGAATTTATATATCTTCAAGTTAAAAAATTGATCTATTTGTCTTTTTTTTTAATTATAAAAATATTATGTACATACAAAAAATTAATCACTAAACTATTATGTATTTGTGTATAAATATATGTATTATTTAATTTATTTTTAATATATATTTTATATTTTAATATATATTTTATATAAATAATTAATTTAGTAACTGAATTTTTGATACGTAAGTAACATGGTTGTAAAAATTATAAACTTCAAATTAGCTCTTTAACTTTTTTCATAATTCAAATTTATAAGTTAAAAATGGCACAATAATTTTTTAAATATATATATAATTTTGATATATTCATTATATAAATATTTTTCCTTTGAAAATCATAATATAAATAAGTTTTATAATAATCTAAGCACTTTTCTTTCATCAGACGGAGTAGTAGTAGTTGATGTATAAAAAAAAGAGTATATATTCAAATAGGTTTATGGAGAATTTTGTGTTGGTCGTTTTAAGGACTCCATGAGTGTCTTTGGTTAGGTGTTTGTGTTATAACACTTATGTTTAATTGTCTAGAAAATCTCAATTTTTTGTTTGACTTTTTTTTTAAGATATAAATGTGATTCTATACTTAAAATAATAAATTATAACTTTTGTGTTTAATAATTACGGTTGAATAAACAATTGAAAAAAATTATTTTTTTGTCAATTTTATCCTTCATTCTTATATATTGTATATTATTGTCTTTTTTATGAAATTTTTGGTATTCATTATTCATATAAAATTTTTTAATCATTTTTACTAATATGGTGTTCTCTTTTATAGATTTTTTCTTTGTTATTTTATTTTGTTTGATTTGGTACAATTTTGATCGTGGGTTCTTGAATTAAAATGTACTTTGTTTATCATTGTTAATTTTTTATAATATAAATTATTGATCCAATTAAAAAAATCAAATTAAATAAAAAAGAGTACACAAAAAAAGTATTGAAAAATTATGACAAAAAAATATTAAATGTCAACAAATAAATTTAAGTTCTTTTAAAAAAAATTATAGTCAAAAGAGTTTTGAAAAAAAATGTGGTTTTGAATAATATAAATCCATATCTTCTTTTAGTAATTTTTATCTAAACGTGATTTTAAATAATATAATCTAAACAACATTTGTTTTACTATAATCCAATTTCTTATAAAAATTAGCAAACATAAATAATATTAATATTAACTTAGCTTCTCATCAAAATCAAATTTAAAAAATTAATTTGGTGCAAACTCTTTTTACAAACTTTAATCTACAAACTCCTTTTGCAAACTTTAATCTAACCACACACCACATCTCTTGTTATATCCGTGGTTCTTTTTCTTTTTATGGTTATTTTCTTTGCTTTTCTTTCTTTCGTTCTTATTTTATTTTATTTTTAACTGTAGTTCTTTAATATGCATGAGAATGTAGAAGCAGTAGCGCACTTTTAGTTGTGCACAAAGTAATCGAGTTTATTAGTAATAATTTTTAAAAAAGGAATAGATTATTAAATGATACTAAAAAATTTACTGATAAAAAATTTTTTAAAAGATGTTAACGATAAATAAACTTTTAAAAAATTTTAAAACGTGACAAAAAGAATTAAATATCAAATAAATATTTTAAAACAATAATTTTAGAGAACAAATTTTAATACATTTTTAAAGTATTTTTAGAAAAATAAAATCTTTTTATTTTTAAAATTTAATCATTTTATATCAAGTGAATTTTTTTAATTTTTTTATTATGAACGATCAAATTGTTTTAAAAAAAATTTGGAGATCAATTTTTTTTGAATTTTTTTATATACTTTTTAAATATTTATATAAATATTGTTACAAAAATTTAGACTAAATGAATAAGCTGTTTATTAAATACGAAATTTTGTTTTATCATTTGTAGAAAATATAGTATTTATTAATTATTTTTGTTGTATTTTCAAATGATTAAGAGGTTGTTGTCCAGAGATCTTTTTGTCTTATTCGAAGAACAAGAGCCGCTCGCAAAAAAGAACATATATAACTTGGAAAATAATGTATACACACACCAGTTGGGAAAACATATATCGTTATCTAAAAGATACAGATATGTAATAATCTATGGTTCAATTAACCTTTATAATAGGTGATTGCGTGATTTAACGAATTTTGTTTTTACTGAACAAAGATATGCAATTTTACTGCGAGTGACCGAGTGTTAAAGTTGGGAGATCAAGATACAAAAAAAAAAAAAAAAGTTGGGAGATCAAATCAGAATTTTAGGACAAAAACGAAAATGCTTGATAACAAAACAAAAATAATAAAAGATAATTAAAATTTGTTTATTTAATATTTATTAATTATTATAATAACTAATAAATACTAAATAAAATAAGTTTTTACTGTTTTTTATTTTTTATTTTTTTTAGCATTTAGATGTTGCAAAAAGGTTTTGTTTTCTAGTTGAAGGTTAATTCCATCTGACAGAATTACATTAGTTATGATGACTCAGTGGTGCATCAATATCCCTCCATTAAATAATGGATAAGTTAAAGAGAAACAGCGCATATTGGTTTGAGAGGTGAACTCTTCACTGGGCAAAGATACCGCGGGTGATAAACTAAGAGCGTGTTTGGTAAAGGAAAGAAAAAACGTAGGTAATGGAAAATCGATGAATAAATTATACGATTCGTTTGTTCTGGTGATAAAACTATAGGCAAACGCGAGAGGCATGAGATGCGAGAGAATTCAAACAGTTTTATTGATAGTAGTAATAAGGAGATCGAGCAAGCACACAATGCATTTAGGTCTCAATCTCGGAGTCACACCATACATAATCAAAGTACATCACTTTTATTTATTTATTTATTTTAAATTAGGATATTTTATTTATTCTGAGCAGTGGCCAGTGGCCACACACACACTTGACATCATAGGAGCTGTGATGAAGAATCAGAGCTGGTGCTTACTGCTTAATTGCAATTCTGCATACACACACACAATTCAAATTAATTAAACCAATAATGGACATTGAATTTCAAATGTGTAATGTCAGGAGAAAGATTTAGTTAGTTAGTTATATAGAACATGCCTTCCTGCTCCTCCTGCCGCAGTTGTTTTCGTTGTCGCTGTCACTCTCACTGCTGTCACTCTCGCTGCTGCTGCAATCGCTGTTGCGGCCGGACAACCCATCCTTGATCTTCTGGAACATGCCCCTGCTCTTGTGCTCCTTCTTGCTTCTTCCATTACTGCACCTCCCGCTGCCGCTATTCGCGGTGGTCTTTGTCTGGCTGTGGTAGTAATCAGTTTCAGTGGTTTTGTTGGTCGCAACATACCCTCCTCCACTGTGGGATGTCATGTTGGTTTTGTTGCTGCCATGGCATTGGGATTGGATTCCCCCATTGTTGTGGTAGTTAGCACCGCCACAGGCTTGGGTATGGGTATGGGATTGGGTGCATCCTTTGTGGAGGCTACCACCATAGCCTCCTCCATTGTTGAGGTGGTTAGCACCGCCACAGGCTTGGGTATGGGTGTGGGATTGGGTGCATCCTTTGTGGAGGCTACCACCATAGCCTGCTCCATTGCTATGGTGGTTAGCAGCACCATAGCCTTGGGTATGGGCATGGAAATGGGAGCATCCACTGTGGTGGCTGCCACCATGGCATTGGGAAATGGTATGGGTTTGGGTGGCTCCAATGTGGTGGTTGCTGCTACCATGGCAGTGTTGCTGGGCATGGGTGGCAACTGGCACCATTGTGGTGGCCTTTGAACACATCTCAGAAACCTTTTGCCCAATGGATGATTGGGTCTTCTGCTGGTAGCAGGTTTCTTGGCATGTTTTGTAGCACTGAACTGAGGTCATGGCTAAAAGCTTATTGCTGTGTAGTGATTACTTGTTTGTTTAGTTGGCTGGTTGCTTGTGATTTTTGAACGAGGGTCTTAATATGTATTTATAGGCAGGGATTGCTCATCGGGTTTTGTTTCCGATCTCTATCCCTACCTCTATGTAATCTAATAATTATACTCAGGAATCTCCCTTTTTTTTTTTCTCTCTGATTAGTCCAACAATAATACAAGTATCTTTTAAAAAATATTATTTATATATTAAAATCAACTAATAAAATTAATTATTATATATTTTAATATATATATATATATATATTAATACATATTTTATTTTAATAATTAATTTTGACGATTAAATTTAAAAAAAATTAGAGATATTAAAATGATATTTTTTATTTATAAAATATATACTCTCCTCTTTTATAATTTTTAAAAAACTTATTCTTTAATTTATTTTAAATTTTTTGTGATAATTAACATTAATTTTACCCATTTTAAAAAAAATAAATTATTTTTCTATAAAAATATTCTTTAATAAAAATTTATTTTTTACCCATTTAAAAAATTTATTGAAGAGTATTTTAAGAAAAAATAATTTAATTATTAAAAAAATTTTAAAACATATTTTGGAAATAATACAATTTAATTAATAAAAAAATAATTTGTTAAAGGATATTTTGGTGAACAAAATTTAATCGCAAAAAAATAAAATTTTTATTAAAAAATATTTTTATAAACATAATTGATTTTTTTAAAATAAATAAAATTAATATTAATTAACATAAAAAATTTTAAATGGAACGAAGAGAGGCTTCTAAAAGTTATAAGAAAAAAATATATACAATTTACAAATAAAAAATATTATTTTAACACCTTTTAAAAAAAAGAGCGAAATTTTCTCTTCAATTTAATATACAAACTAATAAGGTTGAGTATCTTTTTTATTGTATTCTATCATGTCCTTACTTTTTTGCCTACTTTTTTTTTCATCATCACTTCATTTCTGCCCACCGAATATGTGCCAAATTAATTTCCTTCCAAAGAATAAAATAATGAGAAAGTCTTAAACATCTAATATAAAAAAATATTTAAAATTTTATAATTTAAATCTAAATAAAAAAAGATGCTTGTTTCCATACATAATTAATTAATACGTATCAACATTCAAACCGATAAAAAAATTAGATGAATACAAAAATGTCATATAAATTAATTTAATTATCATTTATCTTTAATTTTTTTAAATATTATACCACTAGATATATTGAAATATTCTTACTAATAATTATAAAAAAATAAATATATCCTTTTAAATATTTTTGTTAAAAAACTAAATAATCCTTTCTTATTAATATGACAAAAGTATTCCTATAAAATTAAAAAATTCAAATAATTAGATTAATCGTCTTTTGTCTTCCATCTTCATCTGCCGCCAACGTGCACGACTATTTCTTCCCAGCACAATCCTTCACCTCCGACATGCCCGCGAATGCGTTCTCGACAGTAGCAATGCCATCAACACCGGTCACAACCGCGCTAACCTAAAAAGATGATGGTGAACAATGAACAACAATATTTTTTTATCAATAATATTTTATTTTAATTTTTTTATTATATAAGGATATTTTTTCACACTAATAAAAAAATATTTAATTTTTTAACAAAATTATTTTAAAAGATATATTTTTTTATAATTATTTATAAAGATATTTTAATATATATGGTGATATAATATCTTTTTAAAAAATTAAAAATAAATACTTATCAAGATAATATAGTCTATGTAGTATTTTTTTTATTTCTCTAAGTTTTTAATCGTACAAATATGTATTAATTAATTATCGTACCAAAATAAACACTTAAAAAATATTTAAAATTTAAATTTAACATAAATCTATTTATAAAAAGTTTTATAATAGAATTGTTCTACAATTTATTATAATATTAGTTAAAATTATATTATAGAATTCGTTCTCCAATACTATTTTAAAATAAGTTTAGATATGACAGTACAATCAATATAGAAATCGTTTAAGGTGGAAAAATTTGAAACTGATTTTTACACTTTGTTTGGATGAGATGATTTTGGAAAAAAAGAAAATAGGCGAGAAAAAAAGGGATGAAAAATTTGATTTTTTTTCGTTTGGACCAATAAAAAAAATGAAAGAAAAATGAAAAAGTACGTATGAAAAGAAATATGATTAATGGTGTAGAGTAATTTTTATGATTTTTTTAGGAAATTATTTATTTATATATATTTAAAAAGAATAATATATATTTTTATTTACGACATTAAAAGACAACAGAAAAGAATAAATTTAAAAAAATATTATTGTTCATAAAAATAACACTTTAAAATTTTTAAATGTAATTGGGATCACTTTTTTTTATTTTAGAAATAATTTAAATACGTCGATATATTGTAATTTATATATAATATAAAGAAGGGTATTACTATAATTTCACTTGTTTATGATTTTCTCTTTTTTTATTTTTTTTCTCATCTAAACAAAGAAAAAATTTTCCCTTACATTCTTTCCATTCATTTTCTCTTCATCCAAATAACATAAAAAAAAATAACTTTTTCTTTCATTTTCTTTCCTTCTATTTTCTTTCCTTTCATTTTCTTTCCTCTCATTCTCCATCTTCCATTCAAACAAAGTGTAAAAGACTAGAAAAGAATATTCTAATTTAATGGCCTATATTAGTGCCGTACATAAAATATATAAATTTGCAAAATTCTACTTTAAAGTTGTACTAATTATGAGAGGGCTTGTTAAATTAAGCAACAAATTGATGAAATATTTAAAAACTAATTATATCCTTTGATTAATTTTTTAGAAAAATTAAAGAATTTTTTTAATATTATGAAGAAATAGTATTTTGGTATCATTATTAAAAGATTAAAAAGTTTTTTATTTTTAAAGTTTTTTAATTGTATTACAACTTAAAATTTGATTTCTATTTTAAAATATTAAAATATCTATAGAATTCATATTAAAAAACTAAAATATTTTTTAATTAACATTAAATTTAAAATACCAGAATATTCTTTATGTAATAATTTTAAAATTACTATTATATATGAATAAATAATATTATTTGATTTATTAGTAATTATAAATTTTAATTTAATATTAAAAAGGTTAAAACATTTAATAGTTAATTTTAAAATACCAAAATAACCTTTTTTAGCATTAACCTTAAAAAACTAAAATACCATTTTAGAATAAAAATTACTTAATTGTATTAGAAATTGTAAATTTAACATTCAAAACAATTAAAATATTCATATAATTAATTTTTAAAATAACAAAATAACATTTTAAGGTTAATCTAAAAAAAATTAAAATACCATTATAGATTAAATTCATATTGTTTGATCGTATTAGAAATGAAAAATTTGAATTTGATTTTAACAAGACTAAAATACTCATTTTAAATGACTAAGGTACCCTTTTTAAAGCCAAATAAAAAGTAATTTTTTTGCATTAATTTTGAAAAATATTAAAATATCCTTTGAGTTTAAAGATATTTGATTGTATTAAAAATTAATATTTAAATTTCATTATAAAAAGACTAAAATTTACAAAAAATTCATTTTAAGAGAATAGAAAATTTTCTTAACATTAATTTTAAAGAAATAAAATTTTTTGTTATAATTATAATAAATTTTATTATTATTGATATTAATGTGTAGTACATTAATTGCTATCATTATAATTATTATTATTACTGTTATTATTGTTAGTTTTTATTACTAACACATTTTTAACAAAAATGTTTTAGATTTTTTAGTGAAATTGTTTTTAGAAATGAGCAACTGATTTAAATTTGCAATAAATATGAGTTTTGAATTTTCTTTGAACACAAATGATGGTCATATGAATACGGTAGTCATGTAAAAGTTAATTACTTGTTTATCATATTTCAAAATGACTCTCATAAGTTTTACATATTTTTAATTTATCCTAGTTCATTTAAGAACCTTAAAATACTTTCCTCACGCTAGAAGCTTCCATCAATATATAGTTCTTTATTGGGATATCCTATAATCCTTACCTATGCCAAGTGCCAACCCTCACACACATGCAATCTTACTTCCTAATATTTGAGAAATTATTATTCGGTGATACTAGTTTAGGGCTAAAAAATTTTGTTATGAAAATATCATTGGAGATGTATTTTAAGATGAGATTGAGTGGTGTTCTTTTCCGTTGTGGTAGATCCTCTACTTTTCACCGTGTCCGAGAAGCCTTGTTATTTTTTTTTTTAAATTTATGCATGTTTATTTTGCGGTCAAAGAATTTGAATATGGAATAGATGATGGTGTTTTGACTGGAAATGAAAGAACATTGTGTATTACTCTTGGATAGACGTGTCAGATACAAAGTTAACATGCAAAGAGTGTGTTACGTGTTACACGTGGAGGGTGTGAAGAGACGTGACACGATCTAGTTAAATGGAGTAGGAATCACGTGGGGGCGTGCTGATTCAGCACGTCAAGGGCATGGTGACGTGGCTGGTAGCATGTGGGGGGCGTGCTGACACATGACAAAGCGTGGTTAGTTGAGGCAGTCAACATGTGGGGGCCGTGGTGAATGCTCTCCACTATATAAGGTAGAGTTCAGTACCATTTTCAATATGAGTAAGAGTGTGTGAGTGTTCTTTGAGTCTGTTTGTAGTGTAATAGAGGGTACCGCAAATTTGGTGGTGTATCGCAACAGTGAGATAATACGTAATACTCATGAGGGAATGAGATTTGTGTGCCAAAATCCATTTTCGTTTGTGGTTCCATGCACCATGACGTTAATGGAGCTTCAAAACGGTCTCTGTCAAAGTATGGAGAATGGTACGTTATGAGAGTGAGCAAAATTCTGTACTGAAATCTGGTTGTAGTTTTTGGTGGTCTAATACAGTTTGATACCATGCCAATCACTGACGAAAGAAGTATGCGGAATATGTTTCAAATTCACCAGCAGACTTAGATGCGACAGCCACAGATTGAGCTGTATATTGAGTTTGAAACCGTAGAGGCAAGAGGGATTCAAAATGATTTAGATATAGAGGATGATAGAGCTACAGTGTACGAGTGATGCGTGAGCATCTTGTCTATCTTTTTCTAGTGAATTTGCACTTAAATTGTTGAGTTTAATTAAGAATTAATTATATTTTAGCCACTATGGATGCTACTTTGAGTCTTTTGCAATTTTGTTTATTGTAGGTAGCATTCGGCGGAATTTGATGGAGTTTCTGCAGCACGAGAATCAAAGGAGATGACTGCGAGAAGCGACGCGCACGCGTTATCTGGAAGTATCCACGGCGACGCGTACGCGTGACTGACCCGTACACGTGATTTGAAGATTTGTTCAACGACGCGTCCGCGTGACTTGCGAAGAAGACCAGCGACGCGTACGCGTGACTGACGTGTACGTGTGACGTGCGCGATTTGCAGAATTTACCGAAATTGATGGCGTGGATTTTGGGCCGCATTTTGACCCAGTTTCCAGCCCAGAAAACACATATTAGAAGCTGTAGAATGGACAAATCAAGTGGTCCCCACCCATCAGCTGAAGACTTGTTAATTAATTCAAATTTAAATTCAAATCTTAATTTTTAGGAAAAGATATTATTTTTAATTTTAGAGAATTAGATTTTAAAATTTATTAGGATTAGTTATAAATAGGAACTTTGTACATTTAGATAAGAAACACATTTTTACTAGAACCCTTATTTTTCTTCTCTGAACCATGAGCAACTAATCCTTCATTGTTAAGGTTAGGAGCTCTGTCTATTTTCATGGATTGATTTGTTTGATCTTTTTAATTTAGTTCATGTCTTGATTTATATTTCAATAATTATTTTCGTTCTTTATTTTATGAATACAGTTGCTGAGGCTATAAGGCCATTGGTCAAGACTGACCTGTCCATCAAGGTGAAATCTATAATAGCAGAAGTCCAGTCAAGGTTCAATTATATCATCAATTACCGAAAGGCTTGGTTGGCAAAGTAGAAGTCCATAGCGAAAGTTTTTGGTGGTTGAGAGGATTCTTACCAAGCCTTGCCATGGTGGCTCTCAGTTATGGTTTAGAAGATGTGTAGGTCAGTTGTCCAACTAGAAACACACCCACTGTACAACGTGAATGAGGAGGCGCAAGAGGTAAAAATACTTCATCACATATTTTGGAGTTTCAATCCATGCATTAGGGCATTTAGGCATTGCAAGCCCCTAGTTCAGGTTAACGGCACACACCTATACAGAAAGTACAGATGTATACTTCTGGTCGCTGTTTCACAAGATGGGAACTAGAACATTGTGCCTATCCCTTTTGCCTTGGTGGAAGGGGAGATAGTTGATGCGTGGCACTTCTTTCTCAGGAATCTGCGAATGCATGTTGTCAGAAAAGACGGTATGGGTATGATCTCAGACTGGCATGAGTCAATTCAGGCAGCAGTAAATCGTTCCGGAGGTGACTGAAAACCTCCAAGAGCATGGTGGATGTTTTGTATAAGGCACATCAGCAGCAACTTCCTAAGAGCATTCAAAGTCCCTCACTTGCAAAAGCTTGTTGTCAATATTGGGTATTCAAGAACGGTGGAGGAGTATAACATCAACTATAAGAGGTTGGAAGAGCGAAGCGAGGCATATGCCAAGCGGTGCAACGCCATTGGACTTAGACATTGGGTATTTGCATTCGACGAGGGACATCGATGGGGCCATATGATGACGAACCTTGTCAAGTGCATTAACTCAGTGTTAAAGGGTGCCCATAATCTACTTGTGTTGGCACTAGTCCGAGCAACATATTATCGGTTAAATGAACTTTTTATGCGAAAGAGTGCCGAGACTCACGAATGCAAGCGTGCTGGATTTACTTACTTTGTATTTGCACAACAGCGGATAGAGGCAAATATGCAACAGGATGGGAATATAGTTGTGCACCGTTTTGACAGACGGAATGAGGTATTTGAGGTGCACAAAATGACTAGCGAAAAGGTGTCAGTTGTTGATCTTGCGCGACGGACGTATGACTGTGGGCACTTTCAGGTGCAACAACTACCATGTCGCCATGTTATTGCTTGTTGTGCTAACCAGTATCTTGATTGGTAGCTGTATATGCATGACTTGTACAAGATGACAGAGGTTCGTAAGGTATATAGATTTGAGTTCACACCGTTAGGTGATCCCGAGACATGGCCTACATATGAGGGACCCACATTGGTCGCTAATCCCACCTTGAGGCGAATGTCGAAAGGTCGCCCAAAATTGACCAGATACTTGAATGAAATGGACTCACGCGACATGTGTGGTCCTCAGATATGCCGTCTCTGTAGTGCTCAGGGTCATAGTCGGAGTCGATGTCCTCAGCGTGCTGGACCGAGTGGTGCGGGTGAATGATTTTTATTTTCATCGTGTTTGTATTTTTTAATTTGCATTTTGTCAGTTGATGTTTTTTTTGTTAGTCGTGTTTGTATTTTTAAATGTGCATTTTGTCAGTTCATGTTTTTTTATGTTGGTCGTGTTTGTATTTTTAAATTTGAGTTTATCCATTGATGTTTAATGTCAGGTTAATATTAACATTTACTGCTTTCGTGAAGCAAATATACAAAAGATTAACTACGAATTACATAGGTCAACATACAGAACATTAAATATGAATTACATTAAACCTTAGGATTAAATCTAAAAACCCTAAACCCAAGTTCACTTCTTTCGAGCCAACTAGTTCAGTCCCTTACCCATCATGCCCTGACCTGGCCGCGACGGAGTATACCTATCAGGCATATTTCGCTCCGTCCGTAGGTCATATGGGTGACCTGAAACTGAGTCATCCACACCTGGAGTGGCTGACCCACCTGCATTTGTTGGAGCGTTGGACTCACCTACTTCTGCAGGAGCGGCCAACCCACCTACCTCTGCTGGAGCAAATGCACCGGGTTTGTACTCGTCAACAACTGTGTATGTCCACTGAAGGAAACCACTATCACACGACGCACCCCCTGACATGTGGTCAGAAGCAGGACCCAACAAACCATGGCCCATACCTACTGCTGCCCTATGTGGATCAGCCGACCCTGACGGTGAATGCATAACACTAAACTCTGACCAACCACCCAAACTAGCGTTGGGCCAATTCTATAGTTGCTGATCTCCATGACCACTGACGGAGAAGTCAAACCAATCATGACCGGCTGGAATCGTCAGTATGGGCTGATGCAACTGGCCGGACTGGTATCTCAGCAAGTGAAAGGGTATGTCTTGGTACGGGCGTAGTACACAGCATTCGCTCCCATGCCCAAACAAACAACAGATTAAGAGGGCCATCTATCTCCTTTGTATCATATCGTGATGCACGGCATAGTTCTCTGTAAAAATGTGCGAGACATGTTGACCCCCAACCATAAGTATGGATCCGCTCGAAATCGCGATGCAACGGTAGATACTTCGCGTGGGCGTATGCGGTCGACTTATCTGCGAATAGGGTCGACCCTAACATACAGAAAATCTGACATCTGACGTATCTCCTTACGAACTCTTCAGTGTCCAATGGCACTGCGTCTCTGATATGTCGAACCCAACCCAGCTTTATATAGGATTTCGAATTTTGACTGAGTACTAGTTCATGTTCGAATATTGCGATGCTCTGGCTCTGAACGAAGTCGCTACTACTATTAGTCCATCCACTAACAGGCTCTCCATCAATGGGTAGGCCAAATATATGATCGACATCTTCCAATGTCACTGTAACCTCACCCACCAACAATACAAAAGTGTGAGTCTCTGGCCTCCACCTTTCAACCGGAGCAGCTAATAAGGGGTGAAATCCTCTTATCACCCCCAATTCTAGAGACGTGGTAGAATACCATGGCGCGTAAATAGTTTTCGACCATCGAGTTCTACGTTTGTGGCGAATCCAGTTTACACACCAACAAATTCCTCTTAGGCTGCATCAACAAAAATATATTTGTTAGATTAAATAAATAATAAATATCCATTTATTAATATACAAATATTAGCATATTTATTTATAAAATATATGTATTCATTTAATAATATTTACATATTTATTTTAATATTTTATTTGCTAAAATAATTAACGTATATTAACATATTTATTATTTAAAAAGTGTATCTATTTATTTATTAATATACAAACTGTTTATTAATTAAACTCACATAAAACTAATTTTATTCTAACAAAAATAATAAAAACATTAAATATATTTTTTCTTTAAATATTATATACACTTTTTTTAAATAAATATAAATGACTGATTTTTTTTCAAACGTCAAAATATTTATTTTTTATATTTAATAACAATGTATATTTTTTAAATAATTATATATTTATTATTTTAATATTCATGCATGTTCGAACAAGCTTATTAATTTTGAAAAACTCCCAATATTTATTTTTTCATTAGTATATTCATAACAAAAATTATAAAATATATTCCATAATAAATTTTTTATAAAACAAAAAATTAATCCAAAAATAACAAAAAAATTATATTCTAACACATTAAATAACAAAAACTAAAATTAAATACATAATAAAAAAATAATTTACCAACTTACATATATTAGATGATCCAAATAATTTATAATATGTTCCTTCGAAGCAGTATAATCACGAACCATTTTTAAATATAAATACAAAATAATTTTTTTCACCTTTCTTCTTTATGTGCTTCGAATCCTCTTTCTTCTCCACAGCAACCCTTCAATCCTTCTTTGAATATCACACTCTATATGCATATATTGGGTGAGGCTCTCCTTTTATAGAGCCATATCAACCTTTGCTATTTACCGGGGTGAAGGAGCTGTCTCTGCATGCAGACAGCTTCCACCACGCCTAACCCCTGTTGCAGGCACGTTTGGAATTTGCGAAGCCTGCTTCACCACACCCCCAGCGTGCTGCCAGGGATCTCTGCATGTGCGCCATGTCACTATGTCTCCGACATGTTATTGAGGAGCTGACACGCTTTTGGCAAGTGCCGATACCATGCCCCCTACGTGTTGATTGTGACATCTATACAGCTGCAAAACACTCCTCTCCCCAATATTCTGCCAATACACCAAGCAGTTTTCCATATGAAAAAGAAATTTTGTCATTTCGCACAATGCAAGAAAGAAAAAAATTTTAATTTTTTCTGAAAATAAATCTCGTTAATAACGAGAAAGCCTTTCTTTATTTTTAAAAAATATAAAATTAAATCGTTAACTGTGAGAAGTATTTTTTGTTCATAAAAAAACGAATGCACAATGTTTTGATATGATATTTTGAAAAATAAAAACAAATAGGTCCTTGACCTTTTGATCCGTAAACATTTAAGTTTTCGAGAATTTGAAAATACATTTAAGTTCCTAATATTTTTAAAACTTAGATATATTAATCCTTCATATTCACTTGGGTCTGTCAGACTTAACGGAAAAATCAAATGTAACTCACGTTGTACTAACTTGGTTGATACGGATGCACACGTGAGAGAGTTTTTAAAATTGAACAAATTAGACTCAGGGATCAATATGTCTAGATTTTGAAGAGATCAGAGACTTAAATGTATTTTTAAATCCTTAGGGACTTAAATGTCTGTAGACCAAAAAATCAGGGATCGATTTATCCTTTTCTCTGATATTTTTGATAGTTTGTTGAGAGCAAAAAACTTACTTTATCTGTTTGATTAGCCAAATCCGATTTTTTGTTTTGTGCGAAATATCCATAAGTTAATTTTGTTTTTGAATAATTTTGTTGAAAAAATGATTAAAAAATTAATTCTTATCTTCCTATATAAAGAAGCTAATCCAGTGAATTAAAAACGTATTCACTTTCTCCCCTTTATAATTTGTGATTTCTGTCATTTCTTTCATCTCAGCTTAATGTTTCATAGTTCTTTAGTTTATGTGTCATAGGTCTTTAGGTTCGGTAGATGTAGAAACTTTGTTTTTAAAGTAATGGAAGTCAATGGAAATTTATGTGTATATTTTGATTATGACTTTATACCATATACGATCGAAAGTATAAACTTTTAAAGTGGTCTTTAAACTTGTAATTGATCATTGAACTTGTTCTTGAACTTAAAATTGTCCCTGTCTTTGAACTTAACAACGGTCATCTCTCAGGTATTTTTTGGTGACGGATTGATAATGTGATTGGATGGAGACTACTTCTTGAAGCTGAAGATGAAGGTGAACTTGGAGAAATCCTTTAGCTTCTGCTCTCTTTTCCTTTTCCTCTCCCCAATGTCACCATAGCGAGCTCTCCTTTTTCCTCGACAGCACCACCTCTGTGGTAGGTGACCTGCGCGAAAGCGGAAGAAGGCAGACTAAACTGTCAAATTTTGAATATTTTCTGATAAATTATTTCAGATAATCGATGATCACACAATTCTTGACATTTTCAAGATCATCGAAAGAGATAAGAGAGAAGATAGCTTAGTGGCGGGGAGGAGAGCAACAACACGACATCGACGACTGGTGGGAGAGAACTTGAGGCGGCAAGGACGAGAGTATGTCTGAAAGCGAGATCTGGTGCTCTCGTTGAAGAAAGAGAGGTCAATTTTGGAAATGACGAGGTGGCAACGGGTGGAGTGGAGATCGAAGGAGGAAAGGGAGGAGAAATACAGGGCATGGATCTCCAACTATGAGAAAGTTATAGTGTCTATTTGAGCCAAGGATTCTATGTTGAGAAATTGTTGCTGCTGCTAGAGTGGTGGGGCCGGCAACTGCGAGGTAGCTGTAGGATTAGGAAAAGAAGAGATTTCGTGAGAGACAAAGGCACAGTAAAACCAATATATTAAATCCCTTTTAATACTTAAAATAACGTTGTTTTAGTTGTATTTGGGGACCAAAAAGGATATGTCAACATTTACAAGTTCAGCATGGTCTCCGTTCAACCGCACCATCAATCCACCATTGGAAAATACCTCAGGGACAACCGTTGTTAAGTTCAGAGACAAATTTGGGACAATTTTGTAAAGTCCGATTAAATTGTAATTAATAAAATAATTATAATCCAAAGAGATTAAGAAATTAAAATTTATAATTTGAGGAAGTAAAAATATTTAGAATACAAATTAAAACATTAATTTTACAGATTTTGGCCCAAAATTGGGCTAACGGACTAAAATGGTTAAGTCGAGCCCATGTTGGGCCTAAGAACTCAAACCCAATCACTTAAAACCCTCGCCACACTCAGCAAAGTTCAGAATTTTTCTTGAGAGAGAGAGAGAGAGAGAGAGAGAGCCCTAAAACATTATTCATTGTCATCTTCTTTCGCTCATAACTTTCAATCTGTAGCTCCAATTGAATAGCCGTATATGGCCATACATTCATCTCAAAATTACTTGCCCATTTTGCTCTCTTTGTTAATTTCGCATTTTTCGTTTGAGTTTTGAGAGAATCTCGAATTTTTTCTATTTAGGGGACGCTCAATCGTGAGTTATAGCTGGGGTTTGACCCAAGTCTATGAGAAATAAGGTAAAGAATCTTTTTTTATTTTGTACAAATTTGAGTTATGAACATAGTGTAAATGTTGTGAAAATTGAATGTGGTTAGATGAAATTGGATTGGGTTATATTGCATTGATGCAGAATGGAATAGTTTGGTGCAAATTTGTTGTGAAATTAAGTGGAGGATCCCTTTGGTGTGGCATTGGTGGAGTTTGAGCTGGTGAAGATCGGAAATTGCTGGAGATGAGCTTTCCGAGGTTGAAACCAGTCTTTAAGAGGTACAGGTTTTAGTTACGAGTTATGTGAATACCTAGGTTAATTGTCCCTAAGATACAATTGAATGAAATTTGGTTGATGTTGTGTTAATTGGTGGTGAATTGTGAATTGAGTGGTTATTGATTTGAATTGAATATAATTTGTGATATTCTTGATTATGATGTCAACTAGTATGAAAAATTAGGCCGGAGGCCGAGATAGGGTGAGATGTCCCCTATGTGGTAAATCACGGTAAGTAATGAATGTCAATGAGTGAATTGTTGTTGGATTGATAAAGATTTAGATGTATGAGTATTGTGCATAAGGTTGTGAGTGGATATAGTTAATGAACTACGTTAAATGAGTTAAAATTGTTGTGATTAGGCTTTGAGTAGTTGAGACTTGATGATTAAGTATTTGGCATATTTAGAAATGGTAATTGAGTGTTTTAAACCAAGTTGGATTTGATAATTTGTCAAAATGAGCATTGTGCAATATTTGGTAAAAATGAGTTTTTGACCAACTTCGACGGGGTATAACTTGGCACTCGGAGTTTGTATTTCAATGAAATTTATCTTTAGTTAAAGGTGGTGATGAGAGATTTTAAAATGGTTCAAGAATGATTGAAAATGAAATTTTGTAGAGGAAGATATGAGTGATTAAAAGTTGGTGTTTTAAAGAATTCGAAGAGTTTGTTGAAAACAAAAAGTTCTGGTATGCATTCTCACGCACACAATAGTGCCAACGCACGGAGCAGAATGAATGAAAATGCTCGTGCGTACTCATGAGAGGTATGCGTATGCATGCCCAAAAATTTTACAAGTTGTGCGTACGCACAGGGGTTATGCGTACGCACAAGTTGGGAATTGTGTTCAGGTGCGTGCGTGCACACAAGGGTGATACGTATGCACAAGCTCTATTTTTATACTAAAATTCTATTTTTATCTGTTTGGCTTTTTCAGTAGGTTTGTAAACTTCTGTAACCCTAATTAAGGTCCAACAACTTGTTTTTAGGCTTGGAAAGTGTGAACCTATGGATCAGATTAGATTGAAATTTTAGATGGGATTGTAGACTTAAGCTAATGAATATTGATGAAAGCCTGTGAGTAATAAGTTTACTGAATACTGAATTGAGATAAGACATGAATGATGAGATTGACAATGACTAAGTATAGCCAGATTGGCTGAGATGACAAGGTTTAGATGATATCCCGCTTGCGTATGATTTGGGTATCTATTTATTGGCGAGGTCTGGGTTTTATTCTGCTTGCATGATGAATTGAATATTGAATATTGATTGATATGATGCTTCCCTGGGTAGATATAAGGGTGTGGTTCACCCCAATTGCTCCGAGTTGAAGATTGAGACTTCTTGGGTAGATGTCGTGGTTCGCCCCACTTGTTCCGAGTTGAGACTTGAGACTTTGTTGACCCTCCATTGCAAAATGTGGCCAGACACTTATATCTTTCTGGATAATTCCTCCAAGAGATGTGAATTCCTCTTGGGGATGCGCGCATCGAGGGACTGTCCAGGGTTAGCTACCAGACATGTCGGATTTGGTTGTATAACTGACAGATGAGCTCGTTAGACATAGAACAGATATGCATCATTAGCATTTGTGTGTATTATTTTCGTGTGCATCTTGTAATTGGTTTGCCTTCTTGATTAAATGTATCTATATGCTACTTGATCTAAATGCGTTTATCTGTTCTCTCTATCTGTTTATTCCTTGTATTGTTTTGTTTGTGTTTGCATAACTAAGAGATCTCTCATGCAGGCGGTGGTGACGTGATGGGTGAAAAAATATCGGTTAAGAATTTCTGAAAAATATATTCTAAAACAGCGTTGCAAGTACAGTCTTAAATGACGAAATTTTCACTGTCAATTTAAATTGTGTCACAATTAATAATAAATAACCAGGAGTAGAATCCCAGGTCGTTTCCCTAAGAGTTGACAAAAGATGCAAATTATTTGTTAGAATTTTTCTGAATATTTTTTTTTTCAAAATTGAGAATGGAAAAACAAATGGCTGGAAATTAAAGCAATGAACAAATAACAAGAGGTGATATGTATTTAAAATAAAAGGCCTTGATCAGGAGAGAGAATTGGAGTTCCTATCCTTGTTTTCTTTCCCAAGTATAATAGTAAAAGTTCATTGCTTCCACTTAGTTATCATCTAACAATTGAAGAAAAGTCAAGTGGTTGTCACTAGCTCTGACTCACAAGTCCTAGTCACTTCATGGGAAAGGACTAGAGTTGGTGAAAATTGAGTTAGCCAGCAATTTTCAATTACAGATTAATACTTGAGTGTCACAACTCAAGAGTTTCCAATTACTCAACCCCCAACCAAGTTGAGAGCTTTACTCCATTAACATGAATGCGATTTTCATAAACACATAATAGGAGTAAACAAAAGACATGATAATTATGAAAAATTATTTAAGTCAAAATTGGCACTAATAATAATTAACAAGGATCAAACAAGCAATAAAAATAAACATAAAAATAATTCAATGCATTAATAAGATTCAAAAGTGACATGATCCAAACATGAATTCAATAATCAAATGTAAAAGAGTAAATAAGGGAATTTAAGAAGAAACTAGAAACAAAGTGATGAGGAATGAAAGTAGTAGCAGCTCTCTCAAGATCTAATTCGAAGATAAAACTAAGAATGTCAAAACCCTAGGAGAAGTAGTGGTTTCTCTCTCTAGAACTCAAAACTAATAAAAAACTAAAGTGAAAAGTGAAGTGTCTTCAGTCTCCGTTCCATCTCTACCTCTAGTCTGTGTTTTCGGGCTTGAAACTGGGTCCAAATCAGCTCAGAAATCGCTCCCAAGGAGTTCTGTTAAGTGCAGCATGTGACGCTCTGTCACGCATATGTGTCGGCCAAGCGTACGCATCGCTGAACCTTGCACCTGGCCACGTATACGCGTTAGTCATGCGTACGCATCGCTGAACGATACTCTTGGTCACGCGTACGCGTCGGCCATGCGTGCGCGTCGATCCTTGCTTCTGAACTCTTTAGTTTCTTGTGTTCCTTCCACTTTAACATGCTTCATCTTTATCCTTTAAGCCATTCATGCCATGTAAACCTGAAAACACTTAACAACACATCACGGCATCGAATGGTAATAAAGGAGAATTAAAAATTAACAATTTTAAGGTCTAGGAAGCATGTTTTCAATCATAGCACAAAATTTGGAAAGGAACTTAAAAACATGTAATTTACATGAATAAGTGTGAGAACAGTTGACAAAACCCACTCAATTTAGTCCAAAATATATTATAAAATAGTGGTATATCATGACGCTGAGGGTTGTTCTAGATGAGACTGTGATAATTAGCGGTTTGTGGTTAAATGGGTTTTGTTAATGAAATTACTAAGCTGGAACCATTCTGATAATGAGAAGACATATGACTTGTATTAAGAGTAAGTGGAAATATGAGATCATTTATTAGCTGAGATTTAGTTTCTGATTACCCTCTTTGGTTTAGAAAGGATCCTAGGCTTAAACTTTGGGTTGAATGGAGTATAGGATCGCCTAGTGAGTTCGTGTCGTTTTACGTCGTCTCTATTTGAGATTGTTACCCTACTAAGAACCTAAAAGGATGATGTTCTCACCCGTGTTGGGAATTGTTTATTTTATAGATGCAAGACGTGAGGCACCTCATTGACTATGCTAATTTCTTCTTGAAAGTGAAGATTGTCTTTTGAGACTTTATATTGTACTTAGTATAGTTGTATTCTCCACTTTTTATTTTAATTTGTATATCCCATTTAGAGGTTGATTATGGAGAAACAGGATTTATGTTTATGCTTTTGTTATACTTTTGGGCTGTATATATATTTCTAACCGGCCTTTGCTTCACAGGTCAAGACTAGTTACTTGATATGTATCTCTTTTGAAATTCTATACACACATATATTTGTCTCTTTTGTCTTTCTAATCTATGCTTTCTACCTTCATCGTTTGTTTTGAGTGCGACGCAATTTTATTTTTGTCTATTTTTGTTTTCAAGGATCCTAGTTAAATGATTATATACTAGCAGCTCAACAGGCACTAACGTGCCTGTTCAGCCGCTTTTTTATTATTTTTAAGAAATTAATTTTATTTTTTTGTTAATATATTATTTACTTTTCAAATTTATTAGATAAGTATTTTTTATTTTAATATTGACGTGATCTTATTTATATTATAAAAATAATAAGTTAACTTATTTTAAATAATTAACTTATTTAAAATTTTAAAATTTGAATAACATAAAAATAATAAGTTATTAGAATAACACTTATATATACGTCGTAACGCCTCATCACCTTTGATTTGCAACTTAAGTGTAAAGCTATGTGTAGTAGGGTGTTACAAATTTTAAGTTCAGGGATGAGTTTGAGACTCGTTGAAAGTTCAGGGACCACTTCGAGATTTAACTCGTAAAATTTATTTGTAGAAATTTAATTTCTTTTACTATTTCTTGCACGTTGTCATTTGTAGAGTTATAAAATAGACTATGCCAACATATACACAGATATAATTCGAAAAGAGTTAGCAATATTTTATACAGGCAGTCAGGATTGGTCATCGGCGGTATAATACAATTTTAGTTAATGAATGTGACCAATGAAGCTACTATGCTAGAGATGTTAATGATTTATAGGCAAAATCAAGATCATGTGCCAACGAGTTGTATGTTGAGCTCGAGAAATTGGTTATTAGTTAGGAAGTAGATGAATTGTTGCTAAGTGAAATAGACAACACAGACTGGAAAGAAAACAACAGTGACAGTGAAAAAGAGTTTTTAGCCAACAATAACATGTTGGGAGAAAACGACGGGGAAAATGAGACTATTGATAGGGAAGTTCATGCTTCAATAAATGTGGTATCAATCCAACATTCTTTTGATGTGCTATCTTTTGTGCGTGCTCTGGATCTCGAAGCTATGCACACACCAGAATTTTTTGAGTTTGCAAATCCAAGTATGTCCAATCAATTCCCAATGGCATATTGAAGGTTGCCTTGGTAGGTACCACTATAAATAGCGTGGGTTGTTCGGCATTTCCTAATTTAACCATGAGTGGGCTCATTTCCAGCGCTGTTGTCGACTTATTATTGAATTTAATAACAGCAAAATTTGTCTTAATCAAATCTTTGACTGTTTTCTGGAATAGTGGGAGCATGCTCTCAGGCAGCAAGTTAATTGTTGCTCCTTGGTGCGCGAAATTGTGAACAATACTTTTCACAACTCTCATAATCCCCGGTCATGAACCCCAAGAACTTGGTGTTCAATACCATGGCATTACACAACTTCGCACAACTAACCAGCAAGTGCACTGGGTCGTCCAAGTAATAAACCTTACGCGAGTAAGGGTCGATCCCACGGAGATTGTTAGTATGAAGCAAGCTATGGTCATCTTGTAAATCTTAGTCAGGCAAACTCAAATGGATATGGTGATGAACGAAAATAAACAATAAGATAAAGATAGAGGTACTTATGTAATTCATTGGTAGGAACTTCAGATAAGCGCATGAAGATGCCTTCCCTTCCGTCTCTTTGCTTTTCTACTGTCTTCATCCAATCCTTCTTACTCCTTTCCATGGCAAGCTTATGTAGGGTTTCACCGTTGTCAATGGCTACCTCCCATCCTCTCAGTGAAAACATTGCCTATGCTCTGTCACAGCATGGGGTAATCATCTGTCGACTCTCGGTCAGGCCGGAATAGAATCCATCGATTCTTTTGCGTCTGTCACTAACGCCCCGCCTGCTAGGAGTTTGAAGCACGTCACAGTCATTCAATCATTGAATCCTACTCAGAATACCACAGACAAGGTTAGACCTTCCGGATTCTCTTGAATGCCGCCATCAGTTCTCGCCTATACCACGAAGATTCCGGTTAAAGAATCCAAGAGATATTCACCCAATCGAAGGTAGAACGGAGGTGGTTGTCAGTCACACGTTCATAGGTGAGAATGATGATGAGTGTCACGGATCATCACATTCATCAAGTTGAAGAACAAGTGATATCTTAGAACAAGAACAAGCGGAATTGAATGGAAGAACAATAGTAATTGCATTAATACTCGAGGTACAGCAGAGCTCCACACCTTAATCTATGGTGTGTAGAAGCTCCACCGTTGAAAATACATAAGAACAAGGTCTAGGCATGGCCGTGAGGCCAGCCTCCCAGTGATCTAAGATAGCATAAAATGAAGATAGCTACCAAAGTCTTCAAATACAATAGTAAAAGGTCCTACTTATAGAGAACTAGTAGCCTAACGTTTACAGAAATGAGTAAATGACATAAAAATCCACTTCCGGGCCCACTTGGTGTGTGCTTGGGCTGAGCAATGAAGCATTTTCGTGTAGAGACTCTTCTTGGAGTTAAACGCCAGCTTTTATGCCAGTTTGGGCGTTTAACTCCCATTTGGGTGCCAGTTCCGGCGTTTAACGCTGGAAATCTTGAAGGTGACTTTGAACGCCGGTTTGGGCCATCAAATCTTGGGCAAAGTATGGACTATCATACATTGCTGGAAAGCCCAGGATGTTTACTTTCCAACGCCGTTGAGAGCGCGCCAATTGGGCTTCTGTAGCTCCAGAAAATCCACTTCGAGTGCAGGGAGGTCAGAATCCAACAGCATCTGCAGTCCTTTTTAGTCTCCGAATCAGATTTTTGCTCAGGTCCCTCAATTTCAGCCAGAAAATACCTGAAATCACAGAAAAACACACAAACTCATAGTAAAGTCCAGAAGAGTGAATTTTAACTAAAAACTAATAAAAATATACTAAAAACTAACTAGATCATACTAAAAACATACTAAAAACAATGCCAAAAAGCGTACAAATTATCCGCTCATCACAACACCAAACTTAAATTGTTGCTTGTCCTCAAGCAACTGAAAATCAAACAAGATAAAAAGAAGAGAATATGCAATGAATTCCAAAAACATCTATGAAGATCAGTATTAATTAGATGAGCGGGGCTTTTAGCTTTTTGCCTCTGAATAGTTTTGGCATCTCACTCTATCCTTTGAAATTTAGAATGATTGGCTTCTTTAGGAACTTAGAATCCAGATAGTGTTATTGATTCTCCTAGTAGAGTATAATGATTCTTGAACATAGCTACTTTTTGAGTCTTGGCCGTGGCCCAAAGCACTCTGTCTTCCAGTATTACCACCGGATACATACATGCCACAGACACATAATTGGGTGAACCTTTTCAGATTGTGACTCAGCTTTGCTAGAGTCCCCAACTAGAGGTGTCCAGGGTTCTTAAGCACACTCTTATTGCCTTGGATCTCAACCTTATTTCTTTCTCTTTTTTTTTCTTTTTTTTTCGATTTTTTTTTTTGCTTCAAGAATCATTTTTTTATGATTTTTCAGATCCTCAGTAACATGTCTCCTTTTTCATCATTCTTTCAAGAGCCAACATTCATGAACCACAAATTCAAGATATATATGCACTGTTTAAGCATACATTCAGAAAACAAAAATATTGCCACCACATCAAAATAATTAAACTGTTATAAAATTCAAAATTCATGCAATTCTTTCCTTTTCAATTTAAGCACGTTTTTATTCAAGAAAGGTGATGGATTCATAGGACATTCATAACTTTAAGGCATAGACACTAAGACACTAATGATCACAAGACACAAACATGGATAAACATAAGCACTAGAATTCGAAAAACAGAAGAATAAAGAACAAGGAAATCAAGGAACGGGTCCACCTTAGTGATGGCGGCTCTTTCTTCCTCTTGAAGATCCTATGGAGTGCTTGAGCTCCTCAATGTCTCTTCCTTGTCTTTGTTGCTCCTCCCTCATGATTCTTTGATCTTCTCTAATTTCATGGAGGATGATGGAGTGTTCTTGATGCTCCACCCTTAGTTGTCCCATGTTGGAACTCAATTCTCCTAGGGAGGTGTTTAGTTGCTCCCAATAGTTTTGTGGAGGAAAGTGCATCCCTTGAGGAATCTCAGGGATCTCATGATGAGTGGGGTCTCTTGCGTGCTCCATCCTCTTCTTAGTGATGGGCTTGTCCTCATCAATGGGGGTGTCTCCCTCTATGTCAACTCCAACTGAATAACAGAGGTGACAAATGAGATGAGGAAAGGCTAACCTTGCCAAGGTAGAGGACTTGTCCGCCACCTTATAGAGTTCTTGGGCTATAACCTCATGAACCTCTATTTCTTCTCCAATCATGATGCTATGGATCATGATAGCCCGGTCTATGGTAACTTCGGACCGGTTGCTAGTGGGAATGATTGAGCGTTGTATAAACTCTAACCATCCTCTAGCCACGGGCTTGAGGTCATGCCTTCTTAATTGAACCGGCTTTCCTCTTGAATCTCTCTTCCATTGGGCGCCCTCTTCACATATGACTGTGAGGACTTGGTCCAACCTTTGATCAAAGTTGACCCTTCTAGTGTAAGGATGTTCATCTCCTTGCATCATGGGCAAATTGAATGCCAACCTTACACTTTCCGGACTAAAATCCAAGTATTTCCCTCGAACCATAGTAAGATAATTCTTTGGATTCGGGTTCACACTTTGGTCATGGTTCTTGGTGATCCATGCATTGGCATAGAATTCTTGAACCATCAAGATTCTGACTTGTTGAATGGGGTTGGTAAGAACTTCCCAACCTCTTCTTCGGATCTCATGTCGGATCTCCGGATATTCACCCTTTTTGAGTGAAAAAGGGACCTCGGGGATCACCTTCTTCAAGGCCACAACTTCATAGAAGTGGTCTTGATGCACCCTTGAGATGAATCTTTCCATCTCCCATGACTCGGAGGTGGAAGCCTTTGCCTTCCCTTTCCTCTTTCTAGAGGTTTCTCTGGCCTTGGATGCCATAAATGGTTATGGAAAAACAAAAAGCAATGCTTTTACCACACCAAACTTAAAAGGTTTGCTCGTCCTCGAGCAAAAGAAGAAAGAAGAGAGTAGAAGAAAAAGAAATGAGGAAAAAGGGAATGGCTTTGTATTCGGCCAAATGGGGAGAGAAATGGTGAGGTAGGTGGGGTTTTGTGAAGGATGGATGTGAGTGGTGAAGAGAAAGATGGGATTTGATAGGTGAAGGGTTTTTGGGGAAGAGGTGTTGAGGTGATTGGTGAATGGGTGAAGAAGAGAGAGAGAGTGGTAGGGTAGGTGGGGATCCTGTGGGGTCCACAGATCCTGAGGTGTCAAGGAAAAGTCATCCCTGCACCAAATGGCAAACAAAATCACGTTTTTAGCCATTTCTGGCGTTAAACGCCGGGCTGGTGCCCATTTCTGGCATTTAACGCCAGCTTCTTGCCCATTTCTGGCGTTTAACGCCAGTCTGGTGCCCCTTTCTGGCGTTAAACGCCCAAAATGGTGCCAGACTGGGCGTTAAACGCCCAACAGCTAACCTCACTAGCGTTTAAACACCAGTGGGTGCGTCCTCCAGGGTGTGCTATTTTTCTTCCTGTTTTTCATTCTGTTTTTGCTTATTTCATTGATTTTGTGACTTCTCATGATCATCAACCTACAAAAAAGATAAAATAACAAAAGAAAATAGATAAAATATAACATTGGGTTGCCTCCCAACAAGCGCTTCTTTAATGTCAGTAGCTTGACAGTGGGCTCTCATGGAGCCTCAGAAATACTCAGAGCAATGTTGGAACCTCCCAACACCAAACTTAGAGTTTGAATGTGGGGGTTCAACACCAAACTTAGAGTTTGGTTGTGGCCTCCCAACACCAAACTTAGAGTTTGACTGTGGGGGCTCTGTTTGGCTCTGTTTTGAGAGGAGCTCTTCATGCTTCCTCTCCATGGTGACAGAGGGATATCCTTGAGCCTTAAACACCAAGGATTCTTCATTCACTTGAATGATCAACTCTCCTCTATCAACATCAATCACAGCTTTTGCAGTGGCTAGGAAGGGCCTGCCAAGGATGATGGACTCATCCATGCACTTCCCAGTCTCTAGGACTATGAAGTCAGTAGGGATGTAATGGTCTTCAACTTTAACCAGAACATCCTCTACAAGTCCATGGGCTTGTTTTCTTGAATTGTCTGCCATCTCTAGTGAGATTTTTGCAGCTTGCACCTCAGAGATCCCTAACTTCTCCATTACAGAGAGAGGTATGAGGTTTACACTTGACCCTAAGTCACACAAGGCCTTCTTGAAGGTCATGGTGCCTATGGTACAAGGTATTGAAAACTTCCCAGGATCCTGTCTCTTTTGAGGCAGTTTCTGCCTAGACAAGTTATCCAGTTCTTTGGTGAGCAAAGGAGCTTCATTTTCCCAAGTCTCATTTCCAAATAACTTGTCATTTAACTTCATGATTGCTCCAAGGTATTTAGCAACTTTCTCTTCAGTGACATACTCATCCTCTTCAGAGGAAGAATACTCATCAGAGCTCATGAAGGGCAGAAGTAAGTCCAATGGAATCTCTATGGTCTCAGTTTGAGCCTCAGATTCCCATGGTTCCTCATTGGGGAACTCATTGGAGGCCAGTGGACGCCCAGTGAGGCCTTCCTCAGTGGCGTTCACTGCCTCTTCTTCCTCCCAAAATTCGGCCATGTTGATGACCTTGCACTCTCCTTTTGGATTTTCTTCTGTATTGCTTGGAAGAGTACTAGGAGGGAGCTCAGTAATTTTCTTGCTCAGTTGACCCACTTGTCCTTCCAAATTTCTAATGGAGGACCTTGTTTCAGTCATGAAACTTTGAGTGGTTTTGATTAGATCAGAGACCATGGTTGCTAAGTCAGAGGTATTCTGCTTAGAATTCTCTGTCTGTTGCTGAGAGGATGATGGAAAAGGCTTGCTATTGCTAAACCTGTTTCTTCCACCATTATTGTTATTGAAACCTTGTTGAGGTCTCTGTTGATCCTTCCATGAAAAATTTGGATGATTCCTCCATGAAGGATTATAGGTGTTTCCATAGGGTTCTCCCATGTAATTCACCTCTTCCATTGAAGGGTTCTCAGGATCATAAGCTTCTTCCTCAGATGAAGCTTCTTTAGTACTGCTTGGTGCATTTTGCATTCCAGACAGACTTTGAGAAATCATATTGACTTGTTGGGTCAATATTTTGTTCTATGCCAATATGGCATTCAGAGTGTCAATCTCAAGAACTCCTTTCTTTTGACTAGTCCCATTGTTCACAGGATTTCTCTCAGAAGTGTACATGAATTGGTTATTTGCAACCATTTCAATTAGCTCTTGAGCTTCTGTAGGCGTCTTCTTCAGATGAAGAGAGCCTCCAGCAGAGCTATCCAAGGACATCTTGGACAGTTCAGAGAGACCATCATAGAAAATTCCTATGATGCTCCATTCAGAAAGCATGTCAGAGGGACATTTTCTGATCAATTGTTTGTATCTTTCCCAAGCTTCATAGAGGGATTCTCCTTCCTTCTGTCTGAAGGTTTGGACTTCCACTCTAAGCTTATTCAATTTTTGAGGTGGAAAGAACTTTGCCAAGAAGGCATTGACTAGCTTTTCCCAAGAGTCCAGGCTTTCTTTAGGTTGAGAATCCAACCATGTTCTAGCTCTGTCCCTTACAGCAAAAGGGAATAGCATAAGTCTGTAGACCTCAGGGTCAACCCCATTAGTCTTGACTGTGTCACAGATTTGCAAGAACTCAGCTAAAAACTGATGAGGATCTTCCAGTGGAAGTCCATGGAACTTGCAATTCTGTTGCATTAGAGAAACTAATTGAGGCTTAAGCTGAAAGTTGTTTGCTCCAATGGCAGGGATAGAGATGCTTCTCCCATAGAAATCGGGAGTAGGTGCAGTAAAGTCACCCAGCACCTTCCTTGCATTGTTGGCATTGTTGTTTTCGGCTGCCATGTGTTCTTCTCCTTTGAAGAATTCGGTCAGGTCCTCTAAAGAGAGTTGTGCTTTGGCTTCTCTTAGCTTTCTCTTCAAGGTCCTTTCAGGTTCAGGATCAGCCTCAACAAGAATGCCTTTGTCTTTGCTCCTGCTCATATGAGAGAGAA
The DNA here is from genome assembly GCF_003086295.3 of Arachis hypogaea. NCBI lineage: Eukaryota > Viridiplantae > Streptophyta > Magnoliopsida > Fabales > Fabaceae > Arachis > Arachis hypogaea. Next base: position 100,651,520 of record NC_092038.1, read on the forward strand.
GAGAACAAGAAATGTGGAATCCTCTATGTCACAGTATAGAGATTCCTTTAGGTGTCAGAGGAAGAGAAGAGTAGAAGACAGAAGTAGAAAATTCGAACTTATCAAAGAAGATGGAGTTCGAATTTTGCATTAAGGGATAGTGTTAGTCCATAAATAGAAGGATGTGAGAAGAAGGGAAGTGATTTTCGAAAATTAAGTAAAAATTTTGAAAACATTTTTGAAAAACATTACTTAATTTTCGAAAATGAAAGTGGGAAAGAAATAAAGTGATTTTTGAAAAAGATTTTGAAATTAGAAATCAAAGAGATTTGATTGAAAATTATTTTGAAAAAGATGTGGTTAAGAAAATATGATTGGTTTTTTTTTAAAAAAAAAGATGTGATTGAGAAGATATGATTTGAAAAACATTTTAAAAAGATTTGATTTTGAAAAATTAAGAACTTGACTAACAAGAAAAGATATGATTCAAACATTAAACCTTTCTCAATAGAAAAGGCAACATATTTGAAATGTTGAATCAAATCATTAATTGATAGTAAGTATCTTTGAAAATAGAAAGAAATTGAATTTGAAAGAGATTTGATTGAAAAGATATGATTTGAAAAAGATTTGATTTTGAAAAACTTTGAAAACTGAAAAAAATTGCATTGAAAAACAGAATCTTCCCCCTTGTGCCATCCTGGCGTTAAACGCCCAGAATGGTGCACATTCTGGCGTTTAACGCCCAAAACTATACCTTTTTGGGCGTTAAACGCCCAACCAGGTACCCTGGCTGGCGTTTAAACGCCAGTCTGTCCTTCTTCACTGGGCGTTTTGAACGCCCAGCTTTTTCTGTATAATTCCTCTGCTGTATGTTCTGAATCTTCAATTCTCTGTATCATTGACTTGAGAAGACACAAATTAAAAATATTTTTGGATTTTTAATAATAATAACAAATCAAAATGCAACAAGCATCAAATAACAATGCATGCAAGACACCAAACTTAGCAGTTTGTATACTACTGACACTAACAGAATGAAAATGCATATGAGACACACAAAACACTGAAGTCAATTGAATTCAAAGATCAGAGCACGAAAATTATCAAGAATTACTTGAGAATCCTTAATACACATGAATGAATGCATGCAATTGACACCAAACGTAAGATGAGACACTAGACTCAAACAAGAAATTTTTGGATTTTATGATTTTTCTGATTTTTTTTGTGTTTTTCGAAAATTAAGTGGAAAAAGATATCAAAATTCTTAATGAGAATTCCAGGAATCAGTGCAATGCTAGTCTAAGACTCCGGTCCAGGAATTAGACATGGCTTCACAGCCAGCCAAGCTCTCAAAGAAAGCTTTGGTCCAAAACACTAGACATGGCCAAAGGCCAGCCAAGCCTTAGCAGATCACTGCTCCAAAAGCAAGATTGATAAAGATCAACAAGCTCTTGTGATGATAAGTTGAAACCTCGGTCCAATGAGATTAGACATGGCTTCTCAGCCAGCCAGATTTCAACAAATCATCATGAAACTCTAGAATTCTTCTTCAAGAATTTCGAAAAAAAAAATACCTAATCTAAGCAACAAGATGAACCGTCAGTTGTCCAAACTGAACAATCCCCGGCAACGGCGCCAAAAACTTGGTGCGCGAAATTGTGAACAATACTTTTCACAACTCTCATAATCCCCGGTCATGAACCCCAAGAACTTGGTGTTCAATACCATGGCATTACACAACTTCGCACAACTAACCAGCAAGTGCACTGGGTCGTCCAAGTAATAAACCTTACGCGAGTAAGGGTCGATCCCACGGAGATTGTTAGTATGAAGCAAGCTATGGTCATCTTGTAAATCTTAGTCAGGCAAACTCAAATGGATATGGTGATGAACGAAAATAAACAATAAGATAAAGATAGAGGTACTTATGTAATTCATTGGTAGGAACTTCAGATAAGTGCATGAAGATGCCTTCCCTTCCGTCTCTTTGCTTTCCTACTGTCTTCATCCAATCCTTCTTACTCCTTTCCATGGCAAGCTTATGTAGGGTTTCACCGTTGTCAATGGCTACCTCCCATCCTCTCAGTGAAAACATTGCCTATGCTCTGTCACAGCATGGGGTAATCATCTGTCGGTTCTCGGTCAGGCCGGAATAGAATCCATCGATTCTTTTGCGTCTGTCACTAACGCCCCGCCTGCTAGGAGTTTGAAGCACGTCACAGTCATTCAATCATTGAATCCTACTCAGAATACCACAGACAAGGTTAGACCTTCCGGATTCTCTTGAATGCCGCCATCAGTTCTCGCCTATACCACGAAGATTCCGGTTAAAGAATCCAAGAGATATTCACCCAATCGAAGGTAGAACGGAGGTGGTTGTCAGTCACACGTTCATAGGTGAGAATGATGATGAGTGTCACGGATCATCACATTCATCAAGTTGAAGAACAAGTGATATCTTAGAACAAGAACAAGCGGAATTGAATGGAAGAACAATAGTAATTGCATTAATACTCGAGGTACAGCAGAGCTCCACACCTTAATCTATGGTGTGTAGAAGCTCCACCGTTGAAAATACATAAGAACAAGGTCTAGGCATGGCCGTGAGGCCAGCCTCCCAGTGATCTAAGATAGCATAAAATGAAGATAGCTACCAAAGTCTTCAAATACAATAGTAAAAGGTCCTACTTATAGAGAACTAGTAGCCTAACGTTTACAGAAATGAGTAAATGACATAAAAATCCACTTCCGGGCCCACTTGGTGTGTGCTTGGGTTGAGCAATGAAGCATTTTCGTGTAGAGACTCTTCTTGGAGTTAAACGCCAGCTTTTATGCCAGTTTGGGCGTTTAACTCCCATTTGGGTGCCAGTTCCGGCCTTTAACGCTGGAAATCTTGAAGGTGACTTTGAACGCCGGTTTGGGCCATCAAATCTTGGGCAAAGTATGGACTATCATATATTGCTGGAAAGCCCAGGATGTCTACTTTCCAACGCCGTTGAGAGCGCGCCAATTGGGCTTCTGTAGCTCCAGAAAATCTACTTCGAGTGCAGGGAGGTCAGAATCCAACAGCATCTGCAGTCCTTTTTAGTCTCCGAATCAGATTTTTGCTCAGGTCCCTCAATTTCAGCCAGAAAATACCTGAAATCACAGAAAAACACACAAACTCATAGTAAAGTCCAGAAGAGTGAATTTTAACTAAAAACTAATAAAAATATACTAAAAACTAACTAGATCATACTAAAAACATACTAAAAACAATGCCAAAAAGCGTACAAATTATCCGCTCATCACTCCTCCATCGACCAAGATGCGATTAATCACCAATCCTTCCACCTTAGCCTTGATATGTAACGGTCTAAGGTGACCCTTGATTATTTCATCAGGTCTTTCAAACAACCCTTCTTTAATCAACCCATTTTCAACAAAGCTGCATTTGTCCCCTGGGATTATATAATCGTGATCCCGTTCGAAACAATTCCAAGGGCTTTTAAAGTCCTGAAAGTTAAAGGGGAGTACCAACACTGTGGCTACATAATCAAAACCAGTCTCACTAAACATGGCATTCAAATCATCTTCAAATCCAGATTTAAAAGTTTCTGTCAATGCTTCATCCTCATCATTACCTTCGGATGATTGTTTGACAGTCGATATTTCCTTTTCCACCTTTTTTCAGTTCTTGGTCCTTGATCGACAAAGTCTTATCCTCATTTTGTTCCTCCTTATTGGGTGACTTATTTTCGTTACTTAACTTAGGATATGGACCTTTTGTGCCGGCATATGCATCTTATGTCGAGTCACGGCTCTTGGAATGAAAGGAGCTCTATCTTGAAAGCTTCGTTGAGATCTAGCTCTACCACCACCTCTTCTGTTGGCCCCACATCAAAAAGCACCTTTTTTTGACTTCCATCCCAATTTTCCAAACCTCCTCTAGGAATGTTAAAGTTATAGTTTCTTAAATAGTTTGGAGCATTGTTCTGCACCCATTTATTGTTCGACGCATTGGCACGTGGAACCCTAGTTCGATTAGATACCCAGGGGAATTTGATAAGTCTTAACCCTCTGACGGGAGAAAAATTTCGGTAAATATTTTCACAAAAATAAGCGCGTTGTAAGTATAGTTCTAAACCGACAGTTAAACCTCAATCAAATTTAATTTGTTTGTCACTTAAGCAAACCTAATAAAATTAACCGAAGTATTTAGACCTCAGGTCGTCTCTCAAGGAATTGCAGGAAAGTGTAGTTTATTATTAGTTATGAGATTTGGTGCACGAAATTGTGATCATCAATGGCGCCATCAACATGGTACGCTCAATTGCAATCTCAACTCTTTATCACAACTTCGTACAACTAACCAGCAAGTGCACTGGGTCGTCCAAGTAATAAACCTTACGCGAGTAAGGGTCGATCCCACGGAGATTGTTGGTATGAAGCAAGCTATGGTCATCTTGTAAATCTCAGTCAGGCGGATTCAAATGGTAATGGAGGATTAATGATTAAAAGATAAATAAAACATAAAATAAAGATAGAGATACTTATGTAATTCATTGGTGAGAATTTCAGATAAGCGTATGGAGATGCTTTGTCCCTTCTGTCTCTCTGCTTTCCTACTGTCTTCATCCAATCCTTCTTACTCCTTTCCATGGCAAGCTATATGTTGGGCATCACCGTTGTCAATGGCTACAGTCCCGTCCTCTCAGTGAAAATGTTCAACGCGCTCTGTCACAGCACGATTATTCATTTGTCGGTTCTCGATCATGTCAGAATAGAATCCAGTGATTCTTTTGCGTCTGTCACTAACGCCCCACAATCGCGAGTTTGAAGCTCGACACAGTCATTCAATCCCTGAATCCTACTCAGAATACCACAAACAAGGTTTAGACCTTCCGGATTCTCAAGAATGGCCGCCAATGGATTCTAGCTTATACCACGAAGATTCTGATTAAGGAATCCAAGAGATATCTACTCAATCTAAGGTAGAACGGAGGTGGTTGTCAGGCACACGTTCATAGGTGAGAATGATGATGAGTGTCACGGATCATCACATTCATCAAGTTGAGGAACAAGTGATATCTTAGAACAAGAATAAGCTGAATTGAATAGAAGAACAATAGTAATTGCATTAATACTCGAGGTATAGCAGAGCTCCACACCTTAATCTATGGTGTGTAGAAACTCTACCGTTGAAAATACATAAGAACAAGGTTTAGGCATGGCCGAATGGCCAGCCTCCCAAAGAGGGTTCAATCATAAAAACATGATCAAAAGATGATCCGAAGATTGAAAGATCCCCCAAATACAATAGCAAAAGGTCCTATTTATAGAGAACTAGTAGCCTAGGGTTTACAGAAATGAGTAAATGACGTAAAAATCCACTTCCGGGCCCCCTTGGTGTGTGCTTGGGCTGAGCATTGAAACTTCCATGTGTAGAGACTTTTTTTGGAGTTAAACGCCAGCTTCTGTGCCAGTTTGGGCGTCTAACTCCCACTTTTGTGCCAGTTCCGGCGTTTAACGCTTGGAATTCTGAAGCTGAATTGGAACGCCTGTTTGGGCCATCAAAGCTCGAGCAAAGTATAGATTATTATATATTGCTGGAAAGCCCTGGATGTCTATTTTCCAACGCAATTGAGAGCGCACCAATTGGGCTTCTGTAGCTCCAGAAAATCTACTTCGAGTACAGGGAGGTCAGAATCCAACAGCATCTGTAGCCCTTTTCAGCTTCTGAATCAGATTTTTGCTCAGGTCCCTCAATTTCAGCCAGAAAATACCTGAAATCATAGAAAAACACACAAACTCATAGTAAAGTATAGAAAAGTGAATTTTAAATAAAAACTAATAAAAGTATAATAAAATCTAACTAAAACATACTAAAAGCATACTAAAAACAATGCCAAAAAGCGTATAAATTATCCGCTCATCACAACACCACACTTAAATTGTTGCTTGTCCCCAAGTAACTGAAAATCAAATAGGATAAAAAGAAGTGAATATACAATGAATTCCCAAAACATCTATGAAGATCAGTATTAATTAGATGAGCGGGACTTTTAGCTTTTTGCCTCTGAACAGTTTTGGCATCTCACTTTATCCTTTGAAGTTCAGAATGATTGGCTTCTATAGGAACTCAGAATCAGGATAGTGTTATTGATTCTCCTAGTTAAGTATGATAATTCTTGAACACAACTACTTTATGAGTCTTGGCCGTGGCCCAAAGCACTCTGTTTTCCTGTATTACCATCGGATACATCCATGCCACAGACACATAACTGGGTGAACCTTTTCAGATTGTGACTCAGCTTTGCTAGAGTCCCTAATTAGAGGTGTTCAGGGTTCTTAAGCACACTCTTTTTGCTTCAGATCACGACTTTAACCGCTCAGTCTCAAGTTTTCACTTGACACCTTCACGCCACAAGCACATGGTTAGGGACAGCTTGGTTTAGCCGCTTAGGCCAGGATGTTATTCCTGTAGGCCCTCCTATCCACTGATGCTCAAAGCCTTGGATTCTTTTTATTATTCTTGTCCTTTGGTTTAAAGGGCTGTTGGCTTTTTCTGCTTGCTCTTTTTTTTTGAATTCACTACTTTTTCTTGCTTCAAGAATCATTTTTATGATTTTTCGGATCCTCAGTAACATGTCTCCTTTTTCATCATTCTTTCAAGAGCCAACAATTTTAACATTCATGAACAACAAATTCAAAAGACATATGCACTATTCAAGCATACATTCAGAAGTCAAAAGTATTGCCACTACATCAAAATAATTAATCTGTTATAAAATTCAAAATTCATGCAATTCTTCTCTTTTTCAATTAAGAACATTTTTCATTTAAGAAAGGTGATGGATTCATAGGACATTCATAACTTTAAGGCATAGACACTAAGACACTAATGATCATAAGACACAAACATAAATAAAACATAAAGCATAATTTTCGAAAAACAAAAAATAAAGAACAAGGAGATTAAAGAACGGGTCCACCTTAGTGATGGCGGCTTGTTCTTTTTCTTGAAGATCTTATGGAGTGCTTGAGCTCCTCAATATCTCTTCCTTGCCTTTGTTGCTCCTCTCTCATGATTCTTTGATCTTCTCTAATTTCATGGAGGAGGATGGAATGTTCTTGGTGCTCCACCCTTAGTTGTCCCATGTTGGAACTCAATTCTCCTAGGGAGGTGTTGATTTGCTCCCAATAGTTTTGTGGAGAAAAGTGTATCCCTTGAGGCATCTCAGGGATTTCATGATGAGGAATTTCCTCATGTCCATGAGTGGGATCTCTTGTTTGCTCCATCCTCTTCTTAGTGATGGGCTTGTCCTCATCAATGAGGATGTCTCCCTCTATGTTAATTCCAACTGAATTACAGAGGCGACAAATGAGATGAGGGAAGGCTAACCTTGCCAAGGTATAGGACTTGTCCGCCACCTTATAAAGTTCTTGGGATATAACCTCATGAACTTCTACTTCCTCTCCAATCATGATGCTATGAATCATGATAGCCCAGTCTATAGTAGCTTCGGACCGGTTACTAGCGGGAATGATTGACCGTTGGATAAACTCCAACCATCCCCTAGCCACGGGCTTGAGGTCATGTCTTCTCAGTTGAACCGGCTTCCCTCTTGAATCTCTCTTCCATTGAGCACCCTCTTCACAAATGTCTATGAGGACTTGGCCCAACCTTTGATCAAAGTTGACCCTTCTAGTGTAGGGGTGTTCATCTCCTTGCATCATGGGCAAGTTGAATGCCAACCTTACATTTTCCGGACTAAAATCTAAGCATTTCCCCCGAACCATTGTAAGCCAATTCTTTGGGTCCGGGTTCACACTTTGATCATGGTTCTTGGTGATCCATGCATTGGCATAGAACTCTTGAACCATTAAGATTCCGACTTGTTGAATGGGGTTGGTAAGAACTTCCCAACCTCTTCTTCGGATCTCATGTCGGATCTCCGGATATTCACTCTTTTTGAGTTTGAAAGGGACCTCGGGGATCACCTTCTTCATGGCCACAACTTCATAGAAGTGGTCTTGATGCACCCTTGAGATGAATCTCTCCATCTCCCATGACTCGGAGGTGGAAGCTTTTGCCTTCCCTTTCCTCTTTCTAGAGGTTTCTCCGACCTTAGGTGCCATAAATAGTTATGGAAAAACAAAAAGCAACGCTTTTACCACACCAAACTTAGAAGGTTTTCTCATCCTCGAGCAAAAGAGGAAAGAAAAGAGTAGAAGAAGAAGAAATAGAGGAGATGGAGGGGGCTTTTGTGGTTCGGCTGAGGGGGAGAAGTATTGTTTAGGTTATGTGAAAATGAAGGAGTGAAGAAGGGTTTATATAGGGGTAGAGAGAGGGGTAGGGTTCGACCATTATGGGTGGGTTTGGGAGGGAAAGTGGTTTGAATTTGGATGGTGGGGTAGGTGGGGTTTTTTGAAGGATGGATGTGAGTGGTGAAGAGAATGGTGGGATTTGATAGGTGAGGGTTTTTTTTTTGGGAAAGAGATATTGAGGTGATTGGTGAATGGGTGAAGAAGAGAGAGAGTGGTGGGGTAGGTGGGGATCCTGTGGGGTCCACAGATCCTGAGGTGTCAAGGATAGCTCATCCCTGCACCAAGTGGCGTGCAGAACGCCCTTTCTGCCAATCCTGGCGATAAACGCCGGGCTGCTGCCCTTTTCTGGCGTTAAACGCTAGTCTGGTGCCCCTTTCTGGCGTTAAACGCCAGTCTGGTGCCCCTTTCTGGCGTTAAACGCCAGTCTGGTGCCCCTTTCTGGCGTTAAACGCCCAGAATGGTGCCAGACTGGGCATTAAATGCCCATTTGCTACCCTTACTGGCGTTTAAACGCCAGCAAGCTTTTCCTCCAGGGTGTGCTATTTTTCTTTCTGTTTTTCATTCTGTTTTTGCTTTTTCAATTGTTTTTTTCACATGATTATCAACCTATAGAAAACATAAAATAACAAAGGAAAATAGATAAATATAACATTGGGTTGCCTCCCAACAAGCGCTTCTTTAATGTCAGTAGCTTGACAGTGGGCCCTCATGGAGCCTCACAGATGTTCAGAGTAATGTTGGAAGCTCCCAACACCAAACTTAGAGTTTGAATGTGGGGGTTCAACACCAAACTTAGAAGTTGGTTGTGGCCTCCCAACACCAAACTTAGAGTTTGACTGTGGGGGCTCTGTTTGACTTTGTTTTGAGAGAAGCTCTTCATTCTTCCTCTCCATGGTTACAGAAGGATATCCTTGAGCCTTAAACACAAGGGATTCTTCATTCACTTGAATGATCAATTCTCCTCTGTCAACATCAATCACAGCCTTTGCTGTGGCTAGGAAGGGTCTGCCAAGGATGATGGATTCATCCATGCACTTTCCAGTCTCTAGGACTATGAAATCAGCAGGGATGTAATGGTCTTCAACTTTTACCAGAACATCCTCTACAAGTCCATAAGCTTGTTTTCTTGAATTGTCTGCCATCTCTAGTGAGATTCTTGCAGCTTGTACCTCAAAGATCCCTAGCTTCTCCATTACAGAGAGAGGCATAAGGTTTATGCTTGACCCTAGGTCACACAGAGCCTTCTTGAAGGTCATGGTGCCTACTGTACAAGGTATTGAGAACTTCCCAGGGTCCTGTCTCTTTTGAGGTAACCTCTGCCTAGTCAAGTCATCCAGTTCTTTGGTGAGCAAAGGGGGTTCGTCCTCCCAAGTCTCATTACCAAATAACTTGTCATTTAACTTCATGATTGCTCCAAGGTATTTAGCAACTTGCTCTTCAGTGACATCTTCATCCTCTTCAGAGGAAGAATACTCATCAGAGCTCATGAATGGCAGAAGTAAATCCAATGGAATCTCTATGGTCTCAGTGTGAGCCTCAGATTTCCATGGTTCCTCATTAGGAAACTCATTGGAGGCCAGTGGACGTCCATTGAGGTCTTCCTCAGTGGCGATCACTGCCTCTTCCTCCTCTCCAAATTCGGCCATGTTGATGGCCTTACACTCTCCTTTTGGATTTTCTTCTGTATTGCTTGGAAGAGTACTAGGAGGGAGTTCAGTAACTTTCTTACTCAGCTGACCCACTTGTGCCTCCAAGTTTCTAATGGAGGACCTTATTTTAGTCATAAAACTTTGAGTGGTTTTGATTAGATCAGAGACCATGGTTGCTAAGTCAGAGTGGCTCTGCTTAGAATTTTCTGTCTGTTACTGAAAAGATGATGGAAAAGGCTTGCCATTGCTAAACCTGTTTCTTCCACCATTATTGTTGTTGAAACCTTGTTGAGGTCTCTGTTGATCCTTCCATGGGAGATTTGGATGATTTCTCCATGAAGGATTATAGGTGCTTCCATAGGGTTCTCCCATGTAATTCACCTCTTCCATTGAAGGGTTCTCAGGATCATAATGTTCTTCTTCAGATGAAGCGTCTTTAGTACTGCCTGGTGTAGTTTGCATTCCAGACAGACTTTGAGAAATCATATTGACTTGCTGAGTCAATATTTTGTTTTGAGCCAACATAGCATTCAGAGTATCAATCTCAAGAACTCCTTTCTTCTGATTCGTCCCATTGTTCACAGTATTCCTTTCAGAAGTGTACATGAATTGGTTATTTGCAACCATTTCAATGAGTTCTTGAGCTTCTACAGGCGTCTTCTTCAGATGAAGAGATCCTCCAGCAGAGCTATCCAATGACATCTTGGACAGTTCAGACAGACCATCATAGAAGATACCTATGATGCTCCATTCAGAAAGCATGTCAGAAGGACACTTTCTAATCAATTGTTTGTATCTTTCCCAAGCTTCATAGAGGGATTCACCTTCCTTCTGTCTGAAGGTTTGGACTTCCACTCTAAGCTTACTCAATTTTTGAGGTGGAAAGAACTTTGCCAAGAAGGCATTGACTAGCTTTTCCCAAGAGTTCAGGCTTTCTTTAGGTTGTGAGTCCAACCATATCCTAGCTCTGTCTCTTACAGCAAAAGGGAATAGCATAAGTCTGTAGACCTCAGGGTCAACCCCATTGGTCTTGACAGTGTCACAGATTTGCAAGAATTCAGCTAAAAACTGATGAGGATCTTCCAATGGAAGTCCATGGAACTTGCAATTCTGTTGCATTAGAGAAACTAATTGAGGCTTAAGCTCAAAGTTGTTTGCTCCAATGGCAGGGATAGAGATGCTTCTCCCATAGAAGTTGGGAGTAGGTGAAGTAAAGTCACCCAGCACCTTCCTTGCATTGTTGGCATTGTTGTTGTTTTCGGCTGCCATGTCTTCTTCTTTGAAGAATTCTGTTAAGTCCTCTACAGAGAGTTGTGCTTTAGCTTCTCTTAGCTTTCGCTTCAAGGTCCTTTCAGGTTCAGGGTCAGCCTCAACAAGAATGCTTTTGTCTTTGCTCTTGCTCATATGAAAGAGAAGAGAACAAGAAAATATGGAATCCTCTATGTCACAGTATAGAGATTCCTTGAGGTGTCAGAGGAAAAAGAAAAATAGAAGGAAGAGGTAGAAGAATTCGAACTTAGAAAGATAGTGTTCGAATTGTACATGTTAGTCCATAAATAGAAGGATGTGAGAAGAGGGGAAGAAATTTTCGAAAATAAATTTAAAAAGATTTTAAAAACATTTTGAAAAATTGAAGAATGATTTTCAAAAAATATGATTGGAAAAGAGATAAAGTGTTTTTTTTTGAAAAAGATTTTGAAATTAGAAATAAAAAAGATATGATTGAAAACTTATTTTGAAAAAGATGTGATTAAAAAGATATGATTGAAAATATATAGTTTTAAAAAGATATGATTGAAAAACAATTTAAAAAGATTTGATTTTTAAAATCAATGACTTGGCTAACAAGAAAAGATATGATTCAAACATTAAACCTTTCTCAACAGAAAAGGCAACATACTTGAAATGTTGAATCAAATCATTAATTGTTAGCAAGTATTTTTGAAAATGGAAAGAAATTGATTTTGAAAATATATGATTGAAAAGAAATGATTTGAAAAAGATTTGACTTTGAAAAAAATTATGGAACTTGAAAAAAATTTGAATTAAAAACAAAATCTTCCCTCTTGTGCCATCCTGGCGTTAAACGCCCAGAATGGTATACATTCTGGCGTTTAACGCCCAAATTGCTACCCTTTTGGGCGTTAAACGCCCAGCCAGGTGCCCTGGCTGGCGTTTAAATGCCAATTTTCCTTCTTCACTAGGCGTTTTGAACGCCCAGCTTTTTCTGTGTAATTTCCCTGCTGTATGTTCTGAATCTTCAATTCTCTGCATTATTGACTTGAAAAGACACAAATTAAAAATTTTTTGGATTTTTAATGATGAGGAAAAATCAAAATGCAAGTAAAATCAAATAAACAATGCATGCAAGACACCAAACATAGAAGTTTGTATACTACTGACACTAACAAATTGAGAATGCATATGAGAAACAACAAAACACACAAGACAAGAGAATTTAAAGATCAGAGCAAGTAAATCATCAAGAACAACTTGAAGATCAATGAAGACACATGATAAATGCAAGAAGAACAGAAACATGCAATTGACACCAAACTTAAAGTGAGACACTAAACTCAAACAAGAAATATTTTTGATTTTTATGATTTTGTAATTTTTTTGGTTTTTTTTTCGAAAATTATATGGAGAAGAAAATAAAGAAATTCAAAAATTTTTAATAATAATTCTAGGAATCATGCAATGTTAGTCTAAAGCTTTAGTCTAAAGAAATTAGACATGGCTAGCCAAGCTTCAGCAGGACATTGCATTCAAGAGCTAAATTGATGAAGATCAATCAGCTTTGGTGATGATAAGAACATCACCTTGAAACACTAGAATTCATTCTTAAAAATTCTGAAAAATACCTAATCTAAGCAACAAGATGAACCGTCAGTTGTCCAAACTCAAACAATCCCCGGCAACGGCGCCAAAAACTTGGTGCATGAAATTGTGATCATCAATGGTGCCATCAACATGGTACGCTCAATTGCAATCTCAACTCTTTATCACAACTTCGCACAACTAACCAGCAAGTGCACTGGGTCGTCCAAGTAATAAACCTTACGCGAGTAAGGGTCGATCCCACGGAGATTGTTGGTTGAAGCAAGCTATGGTCATCTTGTAAATCTCAGTCAGGCGGATTCAAATGGTCATGGAGGATAATTAAAAGATAAATAAAACATAAAATAAAGATAGAGATACTTATGTAATTCATTGGTGAGAATTTCAAATAAGCGTATGGAGATGCTTTGTCCCTTCCGTCTCTCTGCTTTCCTATTGTCTTCATCCAATCCTTCTTACTCCTTTCCATGGCAAGCTATATGTTGGGCATCACCGTTGTCAATGGCTACATTCCCGTCCTCTCAGTGAAAATGTTCAACGCGCTCTATCACAGCACGATTATTCATCTGTCGGTTCTCGATCATGTCAGAATAGAATCCAGTGATTCTTTTGCGTCTGTCACTAACGCCCCACAATCGCGAGTTTGAAGCTCATCACAGTCATTCAATCCCTGAATCCTACTCAGAATACCACAGACAAGGTTTAGACCTTCCGGATTCTCAAGAATGGCCGCCAATGGATTCTAGCTTATACCACGAAGATTCTGATTAAGGAATCCAAGAGATATCCACTCAATCTAAGGTAGAACGGAGGTGGTTGTCAGGCACACGTTCATAGGTGAGAATGATGATGAGTGTCACGGATCATCACATTCATCAACTTGAGGAACAAGTAATATCTTAGAACAAGAATAAGCTGAATTGAATAGAAGAACAATAGTAATTGCATTAATACTCGAGGTATAGCAGAGCTCCACACCTTAATCTATGATGTGTAGAAACTCTACCGTTGAAAATACATAAGAACAAGGTTTAGGCATGGCCGAATGGCCAGCCTCCCAAAGAGGGTTCAATCATAAAAACATGATCAAAAGATGATCCGAAGATTGAAAGATCCCCTAAATACAATAGCAAAAGGTCCTATTTATAGAGAACTAGTAGCCTAGGGTTTACAGAAATGAGTAAATGACGTAAAAATCCACTTCCGGGCCCACTTGGTGTGTTCTTGGGCTGAGCATTGAAGCTTCCTATGTAGAGACTTTTCTTGGAGTTAAACGCCAGCTTTTGTGCCAGTTTGGGCGTTTAACTCCCACTTTTGTGCCAGTTCCGGCGTTTAATGCCGGGAATTCTGAAGCTGACTTAGAACGCCTGTTTGGGCCATCAAATCTTGGGCAAAGTATGGACTATTATATATTGCTGGAAAGTTCTGGATGTCTAATTTCTAACGTAATTGAGAGCGCGCCAATTGGGCTTCTGTAACTCCAGAAAATCCACTTCGAGTGCAGAGAGGTCAGAATCCAACAGCATCTGCAGCCCTTTTCAGCCTCTGAATCAGATTTTTGCTTAGGTCCCTCAATTTCAGCCAGAAAATACATGAAATCACAGAAAAACACACAAACTCATAGTAAAATCCAGAAAAGTGAATTTTAAATAAAAACTAATAAAAACAATGCCAAAAGCATATAAATTATCCGCTCATCAATATTGTATCTTTTTGGGTTTTGAGTTTAATAAACAAGGAATGTGAATAACAAGAAAATAAATTAGTAACTAAGAAGCACATGTGATGGTAAATATGAGTTGCCTTCACTTAGTTAACCTCTAACCAATGGAAGAAGGTCAAGTGCATACAATTAACTTGAGGGTGTGTGTGGTTGGAGGTAATATAAGTGTATTCCCAGGAATGTTGAGATGGGAATATCTTATTCCCATGTTTGGTTCAAGAGTTAAAAATTTATTCCTGGATATATTTTATTCCCTGGAATCAAAATTCCACCCATTTCATTCCCATCTTCCCCATGGTTATCTTTAATTCCAATGGGAATGGAATGTATATCACAATGTAAAAAGACTAAAATGCCCTTCAACTCTAACCCTCTTTCTTCAGATCTTTCACTCATTTCACAAAAAAGTAAACCCTAGCAGAGCAACTCCTCCATGAAAACGAAACCCTAGCCAAATTTTTCCCCAAATTCATGGAGGCTCCACCGACGTCGGTGCCGCCTCGCCGCTGATCTGGATTCGCACAACTACCGAGCTCCTTATTCTAGAAGGAAGATTCACTATCAACTGTTCGCGTTCGTGTTCATCATCACATCTCACCTCCGTTCGTGTTCGCGTTTGTGTTCGTGCTCGTGCTCGCGTCTGGTCTCTCTCCTTCGTCTGAGCTCGGTTGCTCGCGCATCTCTCGCCTCCGTCTCTGCTCGAGTTGTGCTTCCTGTTCGTGTCGTCTCCCTCACCCCTCTTCCTCCTCGCATCTTCCTGTTCCTGGTGATCTTTTTCAAGCACAGGTTTGTTCTAGGTTTGAAATATTGAAATTAGAATGTACTTGGAATTGAAATTGTAATGTGTTTTATTGTTTCAATGAAATTGGAATTGAAACAATTTTCTAGATCCATTTCAATTCGTCTAAACAATTGTTCTAGGTTTGTTCTAGATCTTTTCAACCTTATGTATGTACTTGGAATTGGAATGTGATTTTAGTTTTTAATTTGTTTGGAATTGGAATGTGATTTGAGTTTCAATTCTGACCTCTTTGATTATAGTATCCTTAATTCTCTTGTTACACATTTCATATAAAATACCAGTGATGAATTGTTGATAGATAAAACACAGTTATGAATTGAATTGAAACTTGATATATGCTCTGTGCCTGTTGTTTGGCTGCATTATCTAAGGTCTGTGCCTGTTGTTAGTATGCTTTAAAATTTACTTCAATTTATTTATCAAGTTGAAAAGATCTAATGCTGGGGAAGCTAGACTAGATCCTCCTTGTTCTAGCTTTCCAAATGATTAATAGTTGAATTAGTTCGATAATTGGTTAAATACATGTATATGAAGAATCAGTGCACAATGCTCTATGCAAATATATCATGAATGAATGTGATTTTTACATTCTTTTTCCACCTTGTAATCTTTGTGTCTGGGTTATGTGTATAATAAGAGGCCTATCATTTTCCACCTTATATGGCACCTGCTGCAGGTTCTGTCCGAAAGGTTTTTCAAGGCACATGTTTCAAAATTGGATCATAAAATGTGTGTTTAGCTTCAATGAAATTTAATGAAAAGATCGATTTATGATAAAGCCAAAATCTCAGCACCCATCTTATTAGACACTAGTTCACAAAATGATCCTAACCAATCATCTGACTCAATTCCTCTTTTTATTGTTATTGTTATTATTTTTTTGTTCTATTTTTATTTACATTGTGTTTTATGTCATAAATAGCTTGGTTCTCTTATTTATTTGCATAGCACTTGCTGCTATAGAATTCTTTCTGATGGAATACTTATAATTTAATCCTACAAGAAGGTACAGAATTGGATGTTGAAACTAATTGGGTTATGAGTATGATAAGAGACCTAAAGAAATGATAGGGTTATGGGTTATCAGTACTTTTGTGCTGTTATGCTGCGGGTTGGCATTGGAATTTGTTAATATCTCACTTTTTCGGTTATAGTTTACTCTCTTGTGAATGTAGATGGAATGTACTCCCTTTCGGAAAGACATCTTCATAGTTTAATTTGTAGTTAATCATCCTGGAGAAGTTGCACATCACATTGACTACTAGTGGTTAAGCCAAAACTATCTCAATTCTCAATGTTTGTTTACACTACTATTATCCATGCCTTAATTTCTGTATGCTCCTTTCTTGGGATAATAAGTTGAAAATGCTTTATTAGTCAGATGGAGAAAGAAATAATGCAATGGAGAAAGAAATTTATTTAGTCCTTGTTTGATTTCTTTCAACTGCATAGTAGGCCTCTCATCTATGCAAGATTGTCATTTAGAAGGCCATGCTCAAATGTTTCTCTTTGATTATTCTCAGAGCTTTGATCAAAGTAAAAGTGGGAAGTTTAGACCGGATGTCTTCATATCACTTTGTATATTCTTACAATCAGCAAGGTATATATATATTTAGAGAAAAGCCAGAAAGTAATATTTTTCACGCAATTTTTATTTGACCTAGTGTTGAACTTTCATTTCACTGATAAGGATCTTTTATTATGTCTTTCAGGAATCTGTTTAATTCATTTGATACTACAAAACAAGGAAGAATTACTCTTGATCTGAACCAGTTTGTATATTGTAGTAAGTACACACTTTATTTTGATATGTTCTACTTCCTTTTCAGCTTCCAATTGTAGAATATGATTCAACTGAGAGGACGTATTCTGAAGATGATTCATGTATGCTGCACTTTGTAAAATTTCTCAAATGCATTTCTATAGCCAAGTTAACTTTGTCCTGCATACGCTGAGATAATCATTTTTGAGGTTTAGATATTTCTCCCATTTTGAGGGCGTGGCTTGCAACCAAGAAGGTCTTGTAGTGAATATCTCACTGCAAGGAAAGGGTCTCTCTGGAAGCATACCTGCTGCCATTTCTAGTCTTAAGAGCTTGACTGGTCTCTATCTTCACTTCAACTCTCTCAGTGGAATTTTACCCAAGGAGATTTCCTCCTTGACTCACCTCACTGACTTGTATCTCAATGTCAATTCTCTCTCTGGTGATATCCCTCGTCAGATTGCCAACCTCTCTAATCTTCAAGGCAGGTTGCTAACTTCTTTTTACTATTTATTATTATTATTATTATTTTTGTTCTTCTTCATTGCATGCTTATCAGTCATCACATCTCAGATTCGTCAAACTGCTGAATACTTTAGTGACTTAACAGTGCTTTTGGATTTAAGTTCTGAGAATGGAAAAATTTGGTGGTCCAATTTTGACAATAAGACAAGAGTTCTTGAACTTGCCAACTTTTATTCTCTGCATGTTCAATTTTGTGAAATGAGTATTTTGAGTAGCTGTAAAACAGCTTCAAGATTTTGATCAGGTTAATCTTCTTACACATGCTAGAATGGTGGAATCTGAATTACATATGATCTACTCATAGCATTGGGTTTAGTAGGTATCACAAGAATGCAGTTCATGAGTTGTGTGAAGATGTTCTTATTTCATTTTGTTAGCTTAATATATTTTTTTTGAATTCCATTGTATTTAGATTTTGGAAAATATAAAGTGGTAATTCTTACCTTTATTCTTTTCACATTTTAGCCTACTATAGTAATCATTATATAGAATAAATAAATAGTAAAGTCTTCTAACTAAATATTTTAATATTTTAAGATTTGGATTATTTAACATGCGAAATATTTCTGAGGTTGTACTTTGTGGAGTTTAAATATTTTACCAATGTGATGGCCACATTTTTACATGTATTCATGATTCTAAGTAAGGGAATTGAATATCAGGCTCCTTATTCATATAAATACCTTAATTTTTTATGATACTACAGACAGACCCTTATTAAAAATTGTATATAAAACATCACAAATGTAGGTGCTGGGATAATTTAATGCTCGATCACCAATTTTGTTTTTCTTCTGTTCATTATTCCAACAAATATTTTTTTTCCAGTTTTCTACTTGAACAGATGTTCTCTGTTCATGTACATGAAGTTCTGTCCATGCTCCATATTTCATGATTTGATTTGTCAAAATGTGATTTGTTTTATGTTGAAGCTTACATTTGCAGCAACATAAAAACTTCTTTTTCATACATTCCATGTTTTATGATTCTGTTTTGTCAAGTTGTAACTTGTCTATTGTTGGGACTTTACTTATATTTGGAGCAACACGGAAATGTCTTTTTCATATGTTCTTATCTTTGGGGTAAGAATTAAATAAATTAACAGTATTTCCCAGGTTATTCATTTTGTTATCAGCACCAATTTATGTTAGAATGACATGAGATTTCTGAGTGAGTTTTGCCGATCAATGCTCATGTATTATATTGTTTACATTGGTAAAGCTAGTCTATAATCAAGTGTTTTCATAGACTTCCTCTCCTCCCTCTTTCCGCAGGTTCATAGTGTTTACATAGAATAAATAAATAGTTAAGTCTTCTAGCTAAATATTTTATTTTATTTTATTTTATTTTGCAGAATGGATCCCAAACAGAAGATGAAAGTTATTGCCTGCTTGATTTTACATTTCGAATTAATGAATGACCTTATGGTTAAGTTGTTGATGATTTGCTATATTTTGATTATATTGCAATTGAAAAAAAAGAAAAGAAAATGGAATGATAGTTATAGTAGGCAAGTAATAAGAGATGTTAGTGTTGATAGAATTATTTATTTTAGTGATCTAGCATGTATAGAAAACACAAGAATGGATAGATGTGCTTTTCATGCATTGTGTAACATGCTTAAAAGGGTTGGAAGGTTAGAACCAAGTAGGAATATGGGTGTGGAAGAAATGGTTGCCATGTTTTTACATATTATAGCACATGACGTCAAAATTAGAGTAATAAAGAGACAATTTGTGAGATCTGAAGAAACAATTAGTAGGAGGTTTAATGATGTATTGCTTGCTATTTTGAGATGTCATAATCTCTTATTGAAGAAACCTCAACCATTTAGCCAGGATAGAATGGATGAACGATGGAAATGGTTTAAGGTAATTTATTTTGCTAATGTTATTAAATCTCATATGGTTGGTGTTCTTTAGGATTGAGTTAATTGATCTTTGTTTTGGATTTTAGGATTGCCTAGGAGCCTTAGATGGCACTCATATCAAAGTCAATGTCCTTGAGGCTGACAAGCCTAGATATCGAAACAGAAAAGGTGACATAACAACCAATGTGCTTGGAGTGGTTGCTCCCGATATGCAATTTATCTACGTACTGGCGGGTTGGGAGGGTTCAGCTGCGGATTCTAGGGTATTGCGAGATGCACTATTTCGCAATGGGTTTAGTGTTCCCCAAGGTATTTTATTGAGACTTTAATATGTTATCAAAGTAACCATTTGATCTTTCATTAATTTTGTTCAATTGTGTATGTCACACTAGGTCATTATTACTTATGTGATGCTGGATATATGAATTGTGAAGGATTTTTGGCACCTTATAGAGGACAAAAATATCATTTGAGTGAGTTTAATCCACATAATCAACCTAGTACAGCTCAAGAGTTTTTTAATATGAAACACTCACAAGCAAGGAATGTCATTGAAAGGGCATTTGGAGTATTGAAAGCAAGATGGGGAATTTTGAGGGGAAGATCATTTTATCCTATTAAGACTCAAGGAAGAATTATAACTGCTTGTTGCCTTTTGCATAATCATATTAGAAGAGTGATGGTTGTGGATCCTATTGATGAGATAGAAAATCAAAATATACTTGGAGTAGATGGTGAGACGATCCACCATATTGAAACGAGTGATGCTTGGGGTAGATGGAGAGATCAACTTGCACAAGAAATGTGGAACCAATGGAGGAGAAGACATCACGCTCGATAATTGTAATAATTTTTCTCTGTGTGAGGTTGTTTGTGGTAACATTGATTTCATTTTGTTTATGTGTTTGTGTTCTTATATAAGAGTTGTACATGTATGCTTATTAGTGCAAGTAATTTTTTACTTTTGAGACTTCTTTGTAACTTTCATTTGGATAATAGTAATGTTTTTTTAGTGAATTTAATTGTGATAATGTTAATTTTAATTAAATATATTTGTTATTAGGGGTATTTTAGTAAATTTGAAAAGATTAGAATCGATAATAATTTTAATTAAATATATTTTTATTAAGGGTATTTTAGTAAATTTTTTATTAGAAGTATTTTTGTAAATTCAAAATGTAAAAAAAGTAATAATTTTAATTAAACATATTGTTATTAAGTGAAATTTAGAATCAATAATAATTTAACTAAAGATATTTGATATTGGGGGTATTTTAGTAAATTTAAAAAAATTAAAATTAATAATAGAATATTTTAGTAAATTTAAAAAAAAATTGAATCAATAATAATTTTAGTTAAACATATTTGATATTGGGGTATTTAAGTAAATTTTAAAAGAATTTAGAATCAATAATAATTTTAGTTAAACATATTTGATATTGGGGGTATTTAAGTAAATTTTAAAAAAAATAGAATCAATAATAATTTTATTTGAACATATTTGATACTAAGGGTATTTTAGTAAATTTAAAAAAATTAGAACCAATAAATAATTTAACTAAAGATATTTGATATTAGGGGTATTTTAGTAAATTTCAAAAAAAATAGAATCAATAATAATTTTATCTAAACATATTTATTATTAGGGATATTTTAGTAAATTTATTATTAGAGATATTTTTTAAATTAAAAAAATAATGTAAAAAATAATAATATTTAATTAGCTTTATATTTAATTTTAGTCATTAATATTTTAATTTGAATGAGTAAGGGTAATTTTGACATATTACATAATATGACTAAGAAATTTAAACTCAACCAAACAAAAATTTAGTCATTCCTAAGATTATTATATAATATTCCAATGCATCAAGTTTTATAAACAAACATGGAAATCTTATATTCCAAGTAATTTTATTCCTAGGCATTATATTCCTAGGAATAATATTCTTGGGAATAAAATTTAATCTTTGAACCACACACACCCTGAGTTCACAAGTCCTAGTCAACGCAAAGTGAGAGACTAGCTTTGCTGAAGTACAAGCTAACCGGCAATCTTCATTTACCAATCAACAAATGAGTTTTCATAACTTAAGAGTCTCTAATTGATTAATCCAAGTTAAGAACATAAAAATCTAATTAAAAATCCAACCAAGTAAGAGAAAATAAATTTAAAGGAAAACTGAACCTGAACCTAAAGAGAAATCGGAAGAAGAAACCCTAAACCCTAGAGAGAGGAGAGAGCCTCTCTCTCTAGAAAACTACATCTAAACCTAAAATTATGTATGAATGAAAGTGTGAATCCATGATTCCCCCACTCTGCAGCCTCTAATCTATGTTTTTGGGCTTGGAACTGAGCCAAAACCATCCCAAAAATTGCCCCTAGTGTTTTCTGATATCTATAGCACGTGACGCTTTGTCACGCGTACGCGTCGCCAACGCACACGCGTCGCTTGGCAAAATCATGGTCATGTGTATGCGCCATACCACGCGTGCGCGTCACCTAACTGCAAGGCAACTATGGTAAATTGGATATCATTTTGAAGGCCCCGATGTCAGCTTTTCAATGCAACTGAAACTGCCTCATTCGGATCTTTGTAACTCAAGTTATGATCGATTTAGTATGAAGAGGTCAGGATTGACAGCTTAGCAATTCCTTCCATTTTTGCATGCTTCCTTTCCATCCTCTAAGCCATTCCTGCCCTATAAACTCTGAAAACACTTAACAAACATATCACGACATCAAATGGTAATAAGAGAGGATTAAAATTAGCAAATTTAAGGCCAAAGAAGCATGTTTTCAATCATAGCACAAAATTAGGAAGAAAAATGTAAAACATGCGAACTCTATGAATAAGTGTGAGAATAAGGGATAAAATCCACTCAATTTAGTACAAAATAAATCGTAAAATAGCGGTTTATCAATCTCCCCACACTGTCCTCATGCTAAGCTCAAGAAAACCATAAGAGTGAAGAGGAATGGTAAGGCTTATTAAATGCAACCTATCTATATGAATGCAACTACATGCAAAAATGATTCTACTTATTTGGTTAAAAGTAAATCAAATTCTCCAAGAACAAATATGAAATGGGTTCCATTAATTCGAATCATAAAATGAAATACAGGTAAACTTGCAATAAGAAAGCTCATGAAAGCCGGGAACACAGAATCGAGCATCGAACCCTCACTGGAAGTATATACACTCTAATCACTCTAGTATTTGAGGGTTGAGTCTCTCGATTCCCTACTAATCTTACTTTCTAAGGCTTACTCTTTTATCTACCAATCAACATAATTTAATGCACAAATATATATATATATCAAGAGGTCTTTTTAAGGATTGTAATGAGGTTAGGGTCCAGGTAGGATTGTAATTGGTCAAGTTGACTAAAATCTGAATCCTTGATTAACCTAAACTTCCCACCTAACTTAAGACAATCCATGTAATCAAAATATAAAGTCTTACTACCCAATAACTATGTTTTCTATATATTCATGCATCCCAAATTGAGTACAACTCTTATGCATTGCTACCAACATTTACTTTGGGGCATTTTGTCCCCTTTTTATTTATTTGCTCTTTTCCTTTTCTTTTTCTTTCTTTTTTTTGTATTTTTTTCTTTTGTTTTTCTCAATGCATATGATTAAGGTATTGAATGCATAAACATGTCCTCACATTCTTTCACATTTTCACAAAAGTCTAACATACTCAATTCCCAAACCAAATATCTCGAAACCCAATTTCCCCACACTTAAATCATGAGCATTCTCACTAGTCTAAGCTAACCAAGGATTCAAATTGAGGACATTATTGTTTTTCGCTTAGAGGTAATGATGTGCTAAAATAAAGAACAAATGGGATAAATAGGCTCAACATTAGTTTGCAAAGGATAATGAAAGGGTAAGGCCATATGGGTATGTAAGCTCAGTGAAACAAGGGCCTCAATCATATAAGTGCATGCATACATCAAACAATGGAAATATAGAATCAAGCAAGACAAAGATCACAATTTTAGAGAGAACAACATACACCAAAATAAAATATTGGTCGATAAAATGCAACCAATCAAATAGGTTCAAAATACTTACTGGTTTTGTGTGTTCGAGCTCTAAAACCATGTTCCAAAAATAAATTTCTTCAAGCAATTTTAACACAAAAGATTTAATTCAAGTTAGTCAAATACCCTAAAGCAGTTTCTTGAAAAAGAAATTATTACTTCAACAGAGTAGTGGTAAAATATACACAAACTCTAACTATAATGCCATCTATCATGCAATACAATAACTAATCTAACAAAGAAAACTAAGAATTGGTGTTGAAAAGAAAGTAACTAACCCACGGAAGTCGGTATTGACCTCCCTACACTTAAAGATTACTCGTCCTCGATGCATGCAAAGATGTGCAAGTGGACGGGGGTTGTGAGCTATAACTACTGTGCTTTCTCCAAAGAATATGCGGGGGGACTTGTTTGTCACCCTATTCGAAAGCTTTTCCGTTTTCCTCCTCGGTGGCCATTGGTAGGCGAAATTGTGATCATCAACAATGGCTCCAAAGATTTGGTGCTCTCAAACGTGAATCTCACTTTGTCACAACTCCGTACAACTAACTAGCAAGTGTACTGGGTCGTCCAAGTAATACCTTACGTGAGTAAGGGTCGATCCCACAGAGATTGTTAGTATAAAGCAAGCTATGGTCATCTTGTAAATCTCAGTCAGGCTTATCCATGTGGTTATGGGAGATTAGATAATTAAAAGATAAATAAAATAAACAGGAAATAAAGATAAAGTTACTCATGTAATCCAATGGTGGGAATTTCAGATAGGTGCATGGAGGTGCTGTGTTCCTTCCGAATCTCTACTTTCTTATTACATTTATCCAATCCTTCTTACTCCTTTCCATGGCAAGCTGTATGTAGGGCATCACCGTTGTCAATGGCTACATCCCATCCTCTTAGTGAAAAAGGTCCAAATGCTCTGTCATAGCACGGCTAATCATCTGTCGATTCTCAATCAGGTTGGAGTAGAATCCAGTGATTCTTTTGCGCCTGTCACTAACGCCCAGCCTTCAGGAGTTTGAAACTTGTCACAGTCATTCAATCCCGGAATCCTACTCAGAATACCACAGACAAGGTTAGACTTTCCGGATTCCCATGAATGCCGCCATCAATTCTAGCTTATACCACGAAGATTCTGATCAAGAAATCCAAGAGATATGCGCCCGGTCTAAGGTAGAATGGAAGTGGTTGTCAGTCACGCGCGTTCATAGGTGAGAATGATGATGAGTATCACGGATCATCACATTCATCAAGTTGAAGTGCAACGAATATCTTAGAACAGGAATAAATCGAATTGGATAGAAAATAGTAGTAATTGCATTAAAACTTGAGGTACAGCAGAGCTCCACACCCTTAATCTATGGTGTGTAGAAACTCCACCATTGAAAATACATAAGTGAAAGATCCAGGCATGGCCGAATGGCCAGCCCCCAAACGTGATCACAGGATCAAAAATACCATCCAGGATGAAAATACAATAGTAAAATGTCCTATTTATAATAAACTAGCTACTTAGGGTTTACAGAAGTAAGTAATTGATGCAGAAATCCACTTCCGGGGTCCACTTGGTGTGTGCTTGGGCTGAGCTTGAATTTTACACGTGCAGAGACTTTTATTGGAGTTGAACACCAAGTTGTAATGTGTTTCTGACGTTCAACTCTAGTTCGTGACGTGTTTCTGGCGTTTGACTCCAGGATGCAGCATATAACTGGCGTTGAGCACCAATTTACGTCATCTAATCACAAATAAAGTATAGACTATTATATATTTCTGGAAATCTCTGGATGTCTACTTTCCAACGCCGTTGAGAGCGCGCCATTTGGAGTCTGTAGCTTCAGAAAATCTATTTTGAGTGCAGGGAGGTCAAATTTCAACAGCATCAGTAGTCCTTTGTCAGCCTCCTATTAGAGTTTTGCTCAAGTCCCTCAATTTCAGCCAGAAAATACCTGAAATCACAAAAAAACACACAAACTCATAGTAAAGTCCAGAAATGTGAATTTAGCATAAAAACTAATGAAAACATCCCTAAAAGTAACTAGATCATACTAAAAACTTCCTAAAAACAATGCCAAAAAGCGTATAAATTATCCGCTCATCACAACACCAAACTTAAATTGTTGCTTGTCCCCAAGCAACTGAAAATCAATTAGGATAAAAAGAAGAGAATATACTATAAATTCTAAAATATCAATGAATATTAATTCTAATTAGATGAGTGGGACTTGTAGCTTTTTGCTTCTGAACAGTTTTGCCATCTCACTTCATCCTTTGAAGTTTAGAATGATTGGCTTCTCTTGGAACTCAGAGTTCAGATAGTGTTAATTGATTCTCCTAGTTAAGTATGTTGAGTCTTGAACACAGCTACTTATGAGTCTTGGCTGTGGCCCTAAGCACTTTGTTTTCCAATATTACCACCAGATACATAAATGCCACAGACACATAACTGGGTGAACCTTTTCAGATTGTGACTCAGCTTTGCTAGAGTCCCCAGTTAGAGGTGTCCAGAGCTCTTAAGCACACTCTTTTTGCTTTGGATCACGACTTTAACCACTCAGTCTCAAGCTTTTCACTTGGACCTTCATGACACAAGCACATGGTTAGGGACAACTTGATTTAGCCGCTTAGGCCTGGATTTATTTCCTTGGGCCCTCCTATCCATTGATGCTCAAAGCCTTGGATCCTTTTTACTCTTACCTTTTGGTTTTAAGGGCTATTGGCTTTTTTTGCTTGCTTTTTCTTTTTCTTTCTATTTTTTTTGCCACCCCTTTTTTTTTTCAAGCCTTTTGCTTTTTCACTGCTTTTTCTTGCTTCAAGAATCAATTTTATGATTTTTCAGATCATCAATAACATTTCTCTTATTCATCATTCTTTCAAGAGCCAATAATTTTAACATTCATAAACAACAAGATAAAAAATATGCACTGTTCAAGCATTCATTCAGAGAACAAAAAGTATTGTCACCACATCAATATAATTTAAACTAAATTCAAGGATAAATTTGAAATTCATGTACTTCTGGTTCTTTTGAATTAGAAACATTTTTCATTTAAGAGAGGTGAAGGATTAATGGAATTATTCATAGCTTTAAGACATAGTTACTAACTACTAATGATCATGAAGTAGAGACACAAAACATAGATAAACAAATAACATAAAAACCGAAAAGCAGAGAAAA
This sequence comes from Arachis hypogaea, assembly GCF_003086295.3. Lineage (NCBI taxonomy): Eukaryota > Viridiplantae > Streptophyta > Magnoliopsida > Fabales > Fabaceae > Arachis > Arachis hypogaea. Next base: position 100,678,218 of record NC_092038.1, read on the forward strand.
TAAGAACAAGGAATGAGTCCACCTTAGTGAGGGTGGCACCTTCTTGAAGGACCAATGGTGCTCTTTGAGCTCCTCTATGTTTCTTCCTTGCTTCTGTTGCATGATCCCTAGTGATTTTGGTGCTCCTATCCTTAGTTGCTCCCAATAATTGTGTGGAGGAAAATTTATCCCCTAAGGTATCTCAGGGATCTCTTGATTTGCAGTCAAATGCTCTACCACTGAGATATAGACCCTTTAGATGAATCTCTCCATCTCCTATGACTCGGAGGTGGAAGCTTTTGTCTTCCCTTTCTTCTTTCTAGAGGTTTCTCTGGCTTTAGGTGCCATCAATGGTTATGGAAAAACAAAAAGTTATGCTTTTACCACACCAAACTTAAAATGTTGCTCGCCCTCAAGCAAAAGAAGAAAGAATAGAAGAAGAAGAAGAAGATATGGAGGAGAGGGAGAGAGATGTGTATTCGGCTATGTAGGGTGTGTTTGGGTAGGGAAGAGATGGATGGATGTGAGTGGTGAAAAACAGAAGGGATGACCATGAATGGAGAGAGAGAGAGAGTGAGGTAGGTGGGGATCCTGTGGGGTCCACAGATCCTGAGATGATCCTGTGGGGTCCACAGATCCTGAGGTGCCAAGGATTTACATCCCTGCACCAATTAGGCATGTAAAATGACTTTCGATGCAATTCTGGCGTTTAAACGCCGAAGTGATGCATGTTTTGGGCGTTCAATGCCCAACTACAGCATGTTTCTGGCGTTTAACGCCAGTTCCATGCTTGTTTCTGGCATTCAGCGCCAGCTCCATGCTCTGTTCTGGCGTTGAACGCCAGCCAGATGCTCCTTACTGGCGTCTAAACGCCAGTAAGTCCTTCCTCTAGGATGTGATTTTTCTTCTGCTATTTTTGATTCTATTTTTAATTTTAATATTTTTTTCGTGACTCCACATGATCATGAACCTAATAAAACATAAAAGAACAATGAAAATAAAATAAAATTAGATAAATAAAAATTGGGTTGCCTCCCAACAAGTGCTCTTTTAGTGTCACTAGCTTGACAGTGGGCTTTCTTGGAGTCACAAAGGTGATCAGGTCAATGTTGTGGACTACCAACACCAAACTTAGAGTTTGGATATGGGGTTTCAACACCAAACTTAGAGTTTGATTGTGGGGCTCTGTTTGACTCTGTACTGAGAGAAGCTCTGCATGCTTACTCTCCCTTGTTACAGAAGGATAGCCGTGTGCCTTAAACACAAGGTAGTCCCCATTCAATTGAAGGACTAATTCTCCTCTGTTAACATCTATCACAGCTTCTGCTGTGGCTAGGAAAGGTCTTCCAAGGATGATGCATTCATCCTCCTCCTTCCTAGTGTCTAAGATTATGAAATCAGCAGGGATGTAAAGGCCTTTAACCTTTACTAACACGTCCTCTACTAATCCATAAGCTTGTCTTAATGACTTGTCAGCCAATTGTAATGAGAATAAGGTAGGCTGTACCTCAATGATCCCCAGCTTCTCCATTACAGAGAGTGGCATATGATTTATGCCTAACCCCAGGTCACACAGAGCCTTGTTAAAGGTCATGGTGCCTATGGTACAGGGTATTAAGAATTTGCCAGGATCTTGTTTCTTTTGAGGTAAGGTTTGCTGAACCCATGTATTAAGTTCACTAATGAGCAAGGGAGGTTCACCTTCCCAAGTCTCATTACCAAATAACTTGGCATTCAGCTTCATGATAGCTCCTAGATATTGAGCAACTTGCTCTCCAGTTACATCTTCATCTTCTTCAGAGGAAGAATAATCTTCAGAGCTCATGAATGGCAGAAGGAGATTTAATAGAATCTCTATGGTCTCTATATGAGCCTCAGATTCCTTTAGGTCCTCAATAGGGAACTCCTTCTTGTTTGAGAGACGTCCCAGGAGGTCTTCCTCACTAGGATTTTCGTCCTTCTCCTCCCTTGTGCATTCGGCCATATTGATTACATCAATGGCCTTGCACTCTCCTCTTGGATTCTCTTTTGTATTGCTTGGGAGAGTATTGGGAGGAGTTTCAGTGACTTTCTTACTCAGCTGGCCCACTTGTGCCTCCAAATTTCTAATGGAGGACCTTGTTTCACTCATGAAACTTAAAGTGGCCTTAGACAGATCAGAGACTAAATTTGCTAAATTAGAGGGGCTCTGCTCAGAATTCTCTGTCTGTTGCTGAGAAGATGATGGAAAAGGCTTGTTATTGCTTAGCCTGTTTCTTCCACCATTATTAAAGCCTTGTTGAGGCTTTTGTTGATCCTTCCATGAGAAATTTGGATGATTTCTCCATGATGAATTATAGGTGTTTCCATAAGGTTCACCCATCAATTTCAAGAACTCCCTTCCTCTGAGGCGTCCCATTATTCACGGAATTCCTCTCAGAAGTGTACATGAATTGATTATTTGCAACCATGTCAATAAGTTCTTGAGCTTCTGCAGGCGTTTTCTTTAAGTGAATGGATCCACCTACAGAATGGTCCAATGACATTTTGGAAAACTCAGATAGACCATAATAGAATATATCTAATATGGTCCATTCTGAAAATATGTCAGAAGGACACTTTTTGGTCATCTGCTTGTATCTTTCCCAAGCTTCATAGAGGGATTCACCATCTTTTTGTTTGAAGGTTTGAACATCCACTCTAAGCTTGCTCAGCTTTTGAGGAGGAAAGAATTTATCCAAGAAGGCCATGACCAGCTTATCCCAGGAGTCCAGGCTATCTTTAGGTTGTGAGTCCAACCATGTTCTAGCTCTGTCTCTTACAGCAAAAGGGAAAAGCATGAGCCTGTAGACTTCAGGATCTACTCCATTCGTCTTTATAGTCTCACAAATCTGCAAGAACTCAGTTAAAAGTTGGTAAGGATCTTCAGATGGAAGTCCATGAAACTTGCAGTTCTGTTGCATTAGAGCAACTAATTGAGGTTTCAGCTCAAAATTGTTTGCTCCAATGGCAGGAATTGAGATGTTTTTTCCATCAAACTTGGACGTTGGTTTAGTGAAATCACCAAGCATCCTCCTTGCATTATTGTTGTTGGGTTCGGCTGCCATCTCCTTCTCTTGTTTGAAAATCTCAGAAAGGTTGCCTCTAGATTGTTGTAATTTAGCTTCTCTTAGTTTCCTTTTTAGAGTCCTTTCAGGTTCTGGATCAGCTTCAACAAGAATGTCTTTTTCCTTGTTCCTGCTCATATAGGGAAGAAGATAACAAGAAAAGGAAGAGGAATCCTCTATGTCACAGTAAAGAGGTTCCTTATTGTTAGTAGAAGAAGAAAGGGAATAAAGAAAGGAGAGGGATGAATAGTCTGTATAAAGAGTAAGGATAGGGGAGGTGATAAGAGATGAAGAGAGGTGAAGAGAAGTGTTAGTAAATAAATAAATAAATAGAAGAAGAGGAGAGATAGAGAATTTCGAAAATAATTTTGAAAAAGTAGTTAGTGATTTTCGAAAATTAAAGATAAGATATAATTAAAATTAAAATTTAAAACAATTAATTAATTAAAAAGAATTTTTGAAAAAGGATGAGATATTTTCGAAAATTAGAGAGAGAGAAGTAGTTAGGTGATTTTGAAAAAGATAAGAAACAAACAAAAAGTCAAATAGTTAGTTCAAAAAAAATCTGAAAATCAAATTTGAAAAGATAAGAAGATAAGAAGATAAGAAGATAAGAAGTTAGAAAAGATATTTTAAAATCAAATTTTTGAAAAAAGATAAAATTTTGAAAAAGATATGATATAAAAGATAAGATAAAAAGATATGATTAAAAAGATATGGTTAGAAAAGATTTAATTTTTAAAATTAAAATTAATTACTTGACTAACAAGAAACTAAAAGATATGATTCTAGAATTTAAAGATTGAACCTTTCTTAACAAGAAAGTAACAAACTTCAAATTTTTTGAATCAATCACATTAATTGTTAGTGTAATTTCGAAAATTTGAAATCAAATTAAGAAAAGAGATTTTGAAAATAATTTTAAAATTTTCGAAATTAATAAGATAAAAATGAAAAAGATTTGATTTTTGAAAAAAATTTTGAAAAGATAGGATTTTTAAAATTGAAAATTTGACTTGACTTATGAGAAACAACTAATTTTAAAAATTTTTTACTAAGTCAACTCAAATTTTCGAAAATTAGGAGAGAAATAAGGAAAATATATTTTTTTGATTTTTGAATTTTTAATGAGGAGAGAGAAAAACACAAATATGACCAAAAACATGAAAATTTTGGATCAAAACACTTAATGCATGCAAGAACACTATGAATGTCAAGATGAACACCAAGAACACTTTGAAGATCATGATGAACATCAAGAACATATTTTTGAAAAATTTTTTTATGCAAAGAAAATATGCAAGACACCAAACTTAGAAATCTTTAATACATGGACACTATGAATGCAAAAATGCATATGAAAAACAATAAAAGACACACAACAAGAAATCATCAAGATCAAATAAGAAGATTTACCAAGAACAACTTGAAGATCATGAAGAACACTCTGAATGCATAGAATTTTCGAAAAAATAATGCATAAATTTTAAAAACATGCAATTGACACCAAACTTAAAAATTGACTCAAGAGTCAAACAAGAAACACAAAATATTTTTTGTTTTTATGATTTTATGATTTTTTTGTATTTTCTTTTGATTTTTTTTTCGAAAAACATTTAGGAAAAATGAAAACAAGAAATTCAAAATTTTTAATAAGAATTCCAAGAATCTTTCAATATTTGTCTAAAGCCCCAATCCAAGGGTTGGGCATGGCTTAATAGCCAGCCAGCTTTAGAAGATATAAATCAGGCATGCAACAGCTGATATTTCATCCAACTCCAAATACATACCCGACCTGTTGACAAGTGGAGGCCTCAATCCAAGGGGGTTTGGATATGGCTTTACAGCCAACCAGGCATCAACATGTTACTTGTGAAACTCTAGAATTCATTCTAAAAAATTTAGAATAATTTTCGAAAATAGATGAGAAATTTTTGAAATATTTTTGAAAAAAAATTTTTTGAAATTAAAACAAAAGGAAAATTACCTAATCTGAGCAACAAGATGAACCGTCAGTTGTCCATACTCAAACAATCCCCAGTAACGGCGCTAAAAACTTGGTGGACGAAGTTTTCGATCATCAACAATGGCTCCAAAGATTTGGTGCTCTCAAACGTGAATATCACTTTGTCACAACTCCGCACAACTAATCAGCAAGTGTACTGGGTCGTCCAAGTAATACCTTACGTGAGTAAGGGTCGATCCCACAGAGATTGTTGGTATGAAGCAAGCTATGGTCATCTTGTAAATCTCAGTCAGGCTTATCCATGTGGTTATGGGAGATTAGATAATTAAAAGATAAATAAAATAAACAGGAAATAAAGATAAAGTTACTCATGTAATCCAATGGTGGGAATTTCAGATAGGTGCATGGAGGTGCTGTGTTCCTTCCGAATCTCTACTTTCTTATTACATTTATCCAATCCTTCTTACTCCTTTCCACGGCAAGCTGTATGTAGGGCATCACCATTGTGAATGGATACATCCCATCCTCTCAGTGAAAAAGGTCCAAATGCTCTGTCACAGCACGGCTAATCATCTGTCGGTTCTCAATCAGGTTGGAGTAGAATCCAGTGATTCTTTTGTGCCTGTCACTAATGCCCAGCCCCCAGGAGTTTGAAGCTTGTTGATGAGCGGATAATTTATACGCTTTTTGGCATTGTTTTTATATAGTTTTTAGTAAGTTTGAGCTACTTTTAGGGATGTTTTCATTAGTTTTTATGTTAAAATTCACATTTCTGGAATTTACTATGAGTTTGTGTGTTTTTCTGTGATTTCAAGTAAATTCTGGCTGAAATTGAGGGACTTGAGCAAAACTCTGAAGAAGGCTGACAAAAGGACTGCTGATGCTGTTGGAATCTGACCTCCCTGCACTCGAAATGGATTTTCTGGAGCTACAGAACTCCGAATGGCACGCTCTCAACGGCGTTGGAAAGTAGACATCCAGAGCTTTCCAGCAATATATAATAGTCCATACTTTATTCGGATATTGACGACGTAACTTGGCGTTGAACGCCAAGTACAAGCTGCTGTCTGGAGTTAAACGCCAGAAAAACGTCATGATCCGGAGTTGAACGCCCAAAACACGTCATAACTCGGAGTTCAACTCCAAGAGAAGCCTCAGCTCGTGGATTAATCAAGCTCAGCCCAAACATACACCAAGTGGGCCCCGGAAGTGGATTTATGCATCAATTACTTACTCATGTAAACCCTAGGAGCTAGTTCATTATAAATAGAACATTTAACTGTTGTATTAGACATCTTTTGATCACTTTAGGTCTTTGATCATTCGGTCTTGTGACCACATGGGGGCTGGCCATTCGGCCATGCCTGAACCCTTTGCTTATGTATTTTCAACGGTGGAGTTTCTGCACACCATAGATTAAGGGTGTGGAGCTCTGCTGTACCTCAAGTATTAATGCAATTCTATTTTCTTCTATTCAAATCTCTCTTATTCTTATTCCAAGATATTCATTCGTACCCAAGAACATGATGAATGTGATGATAAGTAACCCTCATTATCATTCTCACTTATGAACGCACGTGATTGACAACCACTTCCGTTCTACATGCAACAGAGCTTGAATGTATATCTCTTAGATTCCCCAACAGAATCTTCGTGGTATAAGCTAGATAGATGGTGGCATTTATGAGGATCCGGAAAGTCTCACCTTGTCTGTGGTATTCCGAGTAGGATCCTGGGAATCCGGAAAGTCTAACCTTGTCTGTGGTATTCCGAGTAGGATTCCGGTAATGAATGACTGTGACGTACTTCAAACTTGCAAGTGCTGGGCGTTAGTGACAGACGCAAAAGAATCAAGGGATTCTATTCCAGTAGGCGCAGGAACCAACCAGTGATTAGCCGTGCTGTGACAGAGCGCGTGAGCGTAGTTTTCACTGCGAGGATGGGATGTAGCCATCAACCATGGGTGATGCCTCCAGACGATTAGCCATGCGAGTGACAGCCGCAGAGGATCATTTTCCCGAGAGGATTGAAAGTAGCCACCGCTGATGGTGAACCCCTATACACAGCTTGCCATGGAAAGGAGTAAGAAGGATTGAGTTGAAGCAGTAGGAGAGCAGGCGTTCTTGAGCCATACAGTATCTCCATTCGCTTATCTGAAATTCCCACCAATGAATCTGCATAAGTATTCTATCCCTTTTATTATTTCTTCTTTTTATTATTAATTTTCGAAACCATAAACAAATTTAATCTGCTTAAGTGAGATTTACAAGGTGACCATAGCTTGCTTCATACCAACAATCTCTGTGGGATCGACCCTTACTCACGTAAGGTTTATTACTTGGACGACCTAGTACACTTGCTGGTTAGTTGAACGGAGTTGTGTCCACTCGTGCCAATTTCTAAATTCCATAATTTTACAATGAATACAAATCAAAGAATAGTGATCACAATTTCGTCCACCAAGTTTTTGGTGCCGTTGCCGGGGATTGTTCGAGTATGGACAACTGACGGTTCATCTTGTTGCTCAGATTAGGTAATTTTCTTTTCAAAAACTTTTTCAAAAATTTTTCTTTTCTTTTTCTTTTTTCAAAAAAAAATGTTTTTCGAAAAAAATTTAATAAAAATACAAAAAAAATCATAAAATCATAAAAATCAAAAATATTTTGTGTTTCTTGTTTGAGTCTTGTGTTAATTTTTAAGTTTGGTGTCAATTGCATGCTTTCAAAATTTTTCTTGCATTTTTCGAAAAAATCCATGCATTCATAGTGTTCTTCATGATCTTCAAGTTGTTCTTGACAAGTCTTCTTGTTTGATCTTGATGATTTCTTGTTTTGTGTCTTTTCTTGTTTTTCATGTGCATCTTTGCATTCATATTTTTCATGCATTAAAGATTTCTAAGTTTGGTGTCTTGCATGTTTTCTTTGCATTAAAAATTTTTCAAAAATATGTTCTTGATGTTCATCATGATCTTCAAAGTGTTCTTGGTGTTCATCTTGACATTCATAGCATTCTTGCATGCATTCATTGTTTTGATCTAAAAATTTCATGCATTGAGTATTTTTGTTGTTTTTCTCTTTCATAATTAAAAAAATTCAAAAATAAAAAAATATCTTTTCCTTATTTTCCTCCAAAATTTCAAAATTTTGGGTTGACTTGGTTAAAAATTTTTCAAAATTAGTTGTTTCTCACAAGTCAAGTCAAAATTTCAATTTTAAAAATCTTATCTTTTCAAAATCTTTTTCAAAAATCATATCTTTTTCATTTTTTCTATAATTTTCCAAAATTTCAAAAAGCTTTTTCAAAATATTTTCAAAATCTTTTTCTTATCTTTTATATCATATTTTCGAAAAGTAGCTAACAATTAATGTGATTGGTTCAAAAATTTGAAGTTTGTTACTTTCTTGTTAAGAAAGGTTCAATCTTTAAGTTCTAGAATCTTATCTTGTAGTTTCTTGTTAGTTAAGTCAATTTTAAAATTAAATCTTTTTCAAAATATCTTTTTCAAATATATCTTTTTATCTTTTATCTTATCTTTTTCAAAAATTTTATCTTTTTCAAAATTTGATTTCAAAATATCTTATCTAACTTCTTATCTTCTTATCTTTTTCAAAATTTGATTTCAAATCCTTTTCAATCAACTAACCAACTTTTTGTTTATTTCTTACCTTTTTCAAAACCAACTAACTACTTTTCCCTCTCTAATTTTCGAAAATATCTCCTCTCTTTTTCAAAAATTCTTTTTGTTTTAAATTTTAATTTTACACTTATCTTTAATTTTCAAAAATTACTAACTCCTTTTTCAAAAATTATTTTCGAAATTTCTCTTCTCTTCTCTTATTCTGTTTAATTATTTAATTACTAACACTTCTCTTCACCTCTCCTCATCCAAAAATCTGAATCCATCCTTCTTCTTTCTTATACCCCTTTCTTCTTCTGCTAACATAAAGGAATCTCTATACTGTGACATAGAGGATTCCTCTTTCTTTTCTTGTTTTCTTCTCTTTCATATGAGCAGGAACAGGGAAAAAGGCACTCTTGTGGAAATTGATCCAGAACCTGAAAGGACTCTGAAGAGAAAATTAAAAGAAGCTAAATTACAACAATCCAGAAACAACCTTTCAGAAATTTTCGAACAAGAGAAGGAGATGGCAGCCGAAAATAATAATAATAATGCAAGGAGAATGCTTGGTGACTTCACAAAGCCAACATCCAAGTTTGATGGAAGAAGCATCTCCATTCCTGCCATTGGAGCCAATAACTTTGAGCTTAAGCCTCAACTAGTTGCATTAATGCAACAAAACTGCAAGTTTTATGGACTTCCATCTGAAGATCCTTATCACTTCTTAACTGAGTTCTTGCAGATCTGTGAGACTGTAAAGACGAATGGAGTTGATCCTGAAGTCTACAGACTCATGCTTTTCCCTTTTGCTGTAAGAGACAGAGCTAGAATATGGTTGGACTCACAACCTAAGGATAGCCTGGACTCCTGGGATAAGCTGGTCACTGCCTTCTTAGATAAATTCTTTCCTCCTCAAAAGCTGAGCAAGCTGAGAGTGGATGTTCAAACCTTCAAACAAAAAGATGGTGAATCCCTCTATGAAGCTTGGGAAAGATACAAGCAGCTGACCAAAAGATGTCCATCTGACATGTTTTCAGAATGGACCCTATTAGATATATTCTATTATGGTCTCTCTGAATTTTCGAAAATGTCATTGGACCATTCTGCAGGTGGATCTATTCACCTGAAGAGGCTCAAGAACTCATTGACATGGTTGCAAACAACCAGTTCATGTACACCTCTGAGAGGAATTCCGTGAATAATGGGATACCTCAGAAGAAAGGAGTTCTTGAAATTGATGCTCTGAATGCCATATTGGCTCAGAACAAAATGTTGACCCAACAGGTCAAGATAATCTCTCGAAATCTGAATGGATTGCAACATGCATCCAACAATACTAGAGAGGCAGCTTCTGAAGAAGCTTATGATCCTGAGAACCCTGCCATGGCAGAGGTTAATTACATGGGTGAACCATATGAAAACACCTATAACCCATCATGGAGGAAT